>NC_041388.1:587882236-587889844 GCF_002162155.2 Triticum dicoccoides
GACCCTGCCGCCGCCCGAGGACCTCGCCGGACTGCCTCCCCGTCCACGCCTCTCCCTCGTCGTCCTCCTCCCCACGGGTCGCCCCCTAGCCCGCTGCCATGCCTCTCCCGCTCCCCCGTGAGCCGCCACCTCCCTCCTCCTCCTCTGTAAGCGCTCGTCGCCACGGTCACCGCCACCCAGCTCTGGCGCGGTGCGCGCTCGCTGGCGCCGACCTGCGCCCGCGCTCGCGTGCGCACGCGCCCTCGTTCGCCAGCCCCGCAGCTGTGTCGCCTCTACCGCCCGCGCGCGTTGCTTTCCCCCTGAGCCCCGCGCCGACCGCACCTGGCTCCGCCCGGCCCTACTGCTCACCGCACCGCCCGGGGCCACGCCTCCCCTCCCGCATGCTCTCTGCCGCCCGTCGCAGTTGCTGCTTGCGCCTTGCTCCCGTTGGCCGCGTCGCTGCTCACCGAGGCCATCGGCCCGCGCGGCCATGACCTCGCCCACCGCCTGCCTCTGCTCGTCGGCCGGCGTCCGCTGCTACCGGCCCGCGCACGCGGACCCCTTGCTCCTCTGTCATCGCGCTCCTCTGCTCACCGCACCGCCGCGCCCCGTTTCCCCCTCGCGCGCACCCACATCGTTCCCCGCTGCGCCCAGCCGCTCATCGCCAGCGACCGCCTCTGCGAGCCTCGCCGTGGACGCGCCTTGGACGCCCCTGCCGCTGTTCTCCCTCCGCCGCTACCCCCCTGCTTCCCCTCTCCGCGCGCCCGCCCTTGCCGCGCCGCCCCCTCTGCTTGCCAGGCAGCTCCGGCCGGCCCACGCGCCCATTGGTGGCTCCGCGTCGGCGTCGTCCCGCACCCAGGTGGGTTTGGCCTCCGCCCGGGCAGCGCCCGAACCCGTTATGGCCTCTGGCCCAATGACATGTGGGGCCTAGCCCCAGAACATTAAAAAAGAGAATTAAAATAATAAATAAATAAATAAATAAATTAACTTAATTAATCATGTTAGTTAATCTAATTAAGCCTAATTAATCAACCTAATCACTTTAATTAACTTAACTAATCTTGTTTAGTTAACTAAGTCAATGACCAATGGGACCCACACGTCAGCGACCCAGTCAACACCCCTGTTGACTGTTGATGTCATGCTGACATCAGCATGCACTGTTGCGGATAATGTTGATTAAATTAATTAAATAAATCCTAAAATTGATTTAAATCTTTTAAAATCAATATAAAATAAACCATAGCTCGGATGAAAATACTTTCTACATGAAAGTTGCTCAGAACGACGAGACGAATCCGGATATGCAGACCGTTCGTCCGCCATGCATCCCTAGCATAGAGAACACGCAACTTTCCCCCTCCGGTTCATATGTCCGAAAACGCGAAACACCGAGGATATTTTCCCGGATGTTTCCCCCCTTCACCGGTACCACCTCATACCGTGTCAGGGCACCCCTAACACCGATACTTGTCATGTCATGCATCTCTATGCATCTGTTTGCTTAATATTTATTGTTTCTTCCCCCTCTTCTCTTGCTAGACACCGAGACCGACGCCGCTGCTACCCAGTACGACTACGGTGTTGACGACCCCTCTCTCTTGCCAGAGCAACCAGGCAAGCCCCCCCCCTTGATCACCAGATATCGCCTACTCTTCTCTCTACTACTTGCATTAGAGTAGTGTAGCATGTTACTGCTTTCCATTAATCCTATTTTGATGCATAGCATGTCATTGTTGCTACAACTGTTGATACCTTACCTGCAATCCTAAATACTTAGTATAGGACGCTAGATTATCATCAGTGGCCCTACAGTCTTGTCAGTCTGCCATGCTATACTACCGGGCCGTGATCACATCGGGTGTTGATCATGGGTAAATACATACATATGTACATACTATACAAGTGGTGACTAAAGTCGGGTCGGCTCGTTGAGTACCCGCAAGTGATTCTGATGTGGGGGCTGAAGGGGCAGGTGGCTCCATCCAGGTAGTGGTGGGCATGAGTTCCCGACGGCCCCCGACTGTTACTTTGAGGCGAAGCGACAGGGCAGGTTGAGACCACCTAGGAGAGAGGTGGGCCTGGCCCTGGTCGGCGTTCGCGGATACTTCAATTAACACGCTTAACGAGATCTTGGTATTTGATCTGAGTCTGGCTACTAGCCTATACGCACTAACCAACTACGCGAGAACAGATATGGGCACTCGACGTCGTGGTATCAACCGAAGCCTTCGTGACATCAGCGACTGAGCGGCGTGCGCCGGATTGGACCATGTAACGCAACTTCCTTTGTAATGAAGGTTGCTAGGTCTGCTCACCGGCCGCGTACGCAACGTGTAGGTGTGCAATGGGCGATGGGCCCAGACCCCTGCGCCATAGGATTTAGACCGGCGTGCTGACCTCTCTGTTGTGCCTAGGTAGGGCTGCGACGTGTTGATCTTCTGAGGCCGGGCATGACCCAGAAAAGTGTGTCCAGACAAAGGGGATCGAGCGTGTTGGGAAATGTGGTGCACCCCTGGAGGGAAGTTAATCTATTCGAATAGCCATGATCTTCAGTAACAGGATGACTTGGAGTTGTACCTTGACCTTATGACAACTAGAACCGGTTACTTAATAAAACACACCCTTTCAAGTGCCAGATACAACCCGATGATCGCTCTAACAGGGCGATGAGGGGAGGATTGCCGGGTAGGATATTGCTACACGATACTACTTGGTGAACTTACCATCTACTCTCTTCTACATGCTGCAAGATGGAGGTGGCCAGAAGCGTAGTCTTCGACAGGACTAGCTATCCCACTCTTATTCCGGCATTCTGCAGTTTAGTCCACATATGATACCCCTTTTCCATTTGATACCAATGCATACATATGTAGTGTAGCTCCTTGCTTGCGAGTACTTTGGATGAGTACTCGCGGTTGCTTTGCTCCCCCTTTTCCCCCTTCCTATACCCGTTTGCTGCGACCAGTCGATGGAGTCCAGGAGCCATACGCCACTGTTGATGACGACTACTACTACTCGGGAGGTGCCTACTACTACGTGCAGCCCGCTGACGACGACCAGGAGTAGTTTAGGAGGATCCCAGGCAGGAGGCCTGCGCCTCTTTCGATCTCTATCCCAGTTTGTGCTAGCCTTCTTAAGGCAAACTTGTTTAACTTATGTATGTACTCAGATATTGTTGCTTCCGCTGACTCGTCTATGATCGAGCTCTTGTATTCGAGCCCTCGAGGCCCCTGGCTTGTAATATGATGCTTGTATGACTTATTTAATTTGTAGAGTTGTGTTGTGATATCTTCCCGTGCGTCCCTGATCTTGATCGTACACGTTTGCGTGTATGATTAGTGTATGATTGAATTGGGGGCGTCACACTTTGTTGCAATCAATAACAGCCCCTACAGTATTCAAAAAGGGTCTTCCAAGAATAATAGACATAACATCGTCCTCGGGAATATCAAGATTAACAAAGTCCGTTAAAATAGTAACGTTTGCAACTACAACAGGCACATCCTCACAAATACTGACAGGTATAGCAGTTGATTTATCAGCCATTTGCAAAGATATTTCATTAGGTGTCGACTTATTCAAATCAAGTCTACGATATAAAGAGAGAGGCATAACACTAACACCGGCTCCAAGATCACATAAAGCAGTTTTAACATAGTTTCTTTTAATGGAGCATGGTATAGTGGGTACTCCTAGATCCCCAAGTTTCTTTGGTATTCCACCCTTAAAAGTATAATTAGCAAGCATGGTGGAAATTTCGGCTTCCGGTATCTTTCTTTTATTAGTGACAATTTCTTTCATGTACTTAGCATAAGGATTCATTTTAAGCATATCAGTTAATCGCATACGCAAAAAGATAGGTCTAATCATTTCAGCAAAGCGCTCAAAATCCTCATCATCCTTTTTCTTGGATGGTTTGAGAGGAAAAGGCATGGGTTTTTGAGCCCATGGTTCTCTTTCTTTACCATGTTTCCTAGCAACAAAGTCTTTCTTATCATAACATTGATTCTTCGATTGTGGGTTATCAAGATCAATAGCAGGTTCAATTTCTATATCAGTGTCATTACTAGGTTGAGCATCGTCATGAACATTATTATTAACATTATCACTAGTTTCAGGTTCATTACCAGATTGTGTTTCAGCATCAGAAATAGAAATATCATTTGGATTCTCAGGTGTTTCATCAATAGGTTCACTAGAAGCATGCAAAGTCCTATCATTTTTCTTTTTCTTCCTTTTAGAAGAACTAGGTGCATCTATATTATTTCTCTGAGAATCTTGCTCAATTCTCTTAGGGTGGCCTTCAGGATACAGAGGTTCCCGAGTCATTCTACCAGTTCTAGTAGCCACTCTAAGAGCATAATCATTATTCTTACTATTCAATTCATTGAGCAAATCATTTTGAGCCTTAAGTAATTGTTCTACTTGAGTGGTAACCATAGAAGCATGTTTACTAATAAGTTTAAGTTCACCTTTGACATTAGCCATATAATCACCCAAGTGTTCAAGCATATTTGAATTGTATTCCAATTGTCTACCAAAATAAGCATTAAAATATTCTTGCTTCACCATAAAATTATCAAACTCATCTAAGCATTAGCTAGCAAACTTAGTAAATGGAATTTCAGCTTTATCATATCTATAGAGAGAATTTACCTTTACTACCTATGTCGGGTTATCAAGACCATGTGTTTTTTCAATAGGTAATGGATTAAGATCATATGTTTCTTCAACATGCGGTAAATTAAGACCGTGTACTTCTTCAATAGGAGGTAAATTCTTAACATCTTCAGCTTTAATACCCTTTTCTTTCATGGATTTCTTTGCCTCTTGCATATCTTCAGGACTGAGAAATAGAATACCCCTCTTCTTCGGAGTTGGTTTAGGAATAGGCTCAGGAGCTGGCTCAGGAAGTGTCCAATTATTTACATTTGTCAACATATTATTCAATAGAATTTCAGCTTCATCCGGTGTTTTTTCCCTAAAAACAGAGCCAACACAACTATCCAGGTAATCTCTGGAAGCATCGGTTAGTCCATTATAAAAGATATCAAGTATTTCATTTTTCTTAAGAGGATGATCAGGCAAAGCATTAAGTAGCTTGAGAAGCCTCCCCCAAGCTTGTGGGAGACTCTCTTCTTCAATTTGCACAAAATTATATATATCCCTCAAAGCAGCTTGTTTCTTATGAGCAGGGAAATATTTAGCAGAGAAGTAATAAATCATATCCTGGGGACTAGGCACACAACCAGGATCAAGAAAATTAAACCATATCTTAGCATCACACTTTAATGAGAGCGAAAATATTTTAAGGATATAGAAGTAACGAGTTCTCTCATCATTAGTGAACAGGGTGGCTATATCATTTAATTTAGTAAGATGTGCCACAACAGTTTCAGATTCATAGCCATGAAAAGGATCAGATTCAACCAAAGTAATTATATCAGGATCAACAGAGAATTCATAATCCTTATCAGTAACACAGATAGGTGAAGTAGCAAAAGCAGGATCAGGTTTCATTCTAGCATTAAGAGATTGCTGCTTCCATTTAGCTAATAACCTCTTGAGCTCGTATCTATCTTTGCAAGCTAAAATAGCTAGAGCAGCTTCTTTTTCAAAAACATAACCCTCAGGAATAACAGGTGATTCATATTGATTAGGGGGAGAGTCTTCATCATCACTTTCGTCAATATTATCAGTTTCAATAATTTCATTCTCTCTAACCCTAGCAAGTTGTTCATCAAGAAATTCACCAAGTGGCACAGTAGTATCAAGCATAGAAATAGTTTCATCATAAGTATCATGCATAGCAGAAGTGACATCATCAATAACATGCGACATATCAGAACGAATAGCAGAAGCAGGTTTAGCTGTCGCAAGCTTACTCAAAACAGAAAGTGAATCAAGTGCAGAGCTAGATGGCAGTTCCTTACCTCCCCTCGTAGTTGAGGGATAAATCTTGGTTTTTGGATCTCTCAAGTTCTTCATGATGGTAAGCAGATATAAATCCCAAGTGACTCAAAGAATAGAGTTATGCTCCCCGGCAATGGTGCAATAAAATATTCTTGATAACCCACAAGTATAGGGGATCACAACAGTTTTTGAGGGTAGAGTATTCAACCCAAATTTATCGATTCGACACAAGGGGAGCCAAAGAATATTCTCAAGTATTAGCAGTTGAGTTATCAATTCAACCACACCTAGAAACTTAATATCTGCAGCAAAGTATTTAGTAGCAAAGTAATATGATAATAGTGGTAACGGTAGCAAAAGGTAACGATAGCAAAAGTAATGTTTTTGGTATTTTATAGTGATGATAGCAATAGCAACGGAAAAGTAAATAAGCGAAGAAAAATATATGGAAAGCTCGTAGGCAATGGATCGATAGAGAATTATGCTGAATGCGGTTCATCATGTAACAGTCATAACCTAGGGTGACACAGAACTAGCTCCAATTCATCAATGTAATGTAGGCATGTATTCCGAATATAGTCATACGTGCTTATGGAAAAGAACTTGCATGACATCTTTTGTCCTACCCTCCCGTGGCAGCGGGGTCCTAGCGGAAACTAAGGGATATTAAGTCCTCCTTTTAATAGAGTACCGGACCAAAGCATTAACACATAGTGAATACATGAACTCCTCAAACTACAGTCATCACCGGGAGTGGTCCCGATTATTGTCACTTCGGGGTTGCCGGATCATAACACATAGTAGGTGACTATAGACTTGGAAGATAGGATCAAAAACTCTCATATATTGATGAAAACATAATAGGTTCAGATCTGAAATCATGGCACTCGGGCCCTAGTGACAAGCATTAAGCATAGCAAAGTCATAGCAACATCAATCTCGGAACATAGTGGATACTAGAGATCAAACCCTAACAAAACTAACTCGATTACATGATAAATCTCATCCAACCCATCACCGTTCAGCAAGCCTACGATGGAATTACTCACGCACGGTGGTGAGCATCATGAAATTGGTGATGAAGGAAGGTTGATGATGACGATGGCGACGGATTCCCCTTTCCGGAGCCCCGAACGGACTCCAGATCAGCCCTCCCGAGAGGTTTTAGGGCTTGAAGGCGGCTCCGTATCATAAAACGCGATGAATCCTTCTCTCTGATTTTTTTTCTCCCCGAAAGCAAATATATAGAGTTGGAGTTGAGGTCGGAGGAGCTCCAGGGGGCCCACGAGGTAGGGGGCGCGCCCCCCACCCTCATGGCTAGGGTGTGGGCCCCCTGGTCTTCATCTTTTGAAAGGATTTTTGATTATTTCCAAAAAGACGTTCCGTGAAGTTTCAGGTCATTCCGAGAACTTTTGTTTCTGCACATAAATAATACCATGGCAATTCTGCTGAAAACAGCGTCAGTCCGGGTTAGTTCCATTCAAATCATGCAAGTTAGAGTCCAAAACAAGGGCAAAAGTGTTTGGAAAAGTAGATACGATGGAGACGTATTAGCGTCCACCTTAGATGTTTCTTTGGTGACTGTACTCGGAACGAAACCATGAAACTTCCATAAAACAAGCAAAGAAAAAAACAACTTTTTTTAATGCAAAAAGGAGTTAATCTGATTCGATTTAGCTACACTTCGGTCGACTGATCCGACTTTGGGTCAGT
>NC_041388.1:588206437-588297847 GCF_002162155.2 Triticum dicoccoides
AATAGGCAACTAACAATTTTTAGCTTTTCTTTACCAAATTAAACTTTGCATCAAAGTAAGTTGTCTAGATGTGCAACTAGGTGAGCAACCTATATGATGCAACAACAACGAACACACAAGCAAGCAAGAGAAGTAACACTAATAATCTTGCACAAGTAAAGGTAAGAGATAACCAAGAGTGGACCCGGTGAAGACGAGGATGTGTTACCGAAGTTCCTTCCTTTTGAAGGGAAGTACGTCTCCGTTAGAGCGGTGTGGAGGCACAATGCTCCCCAAGAAGCCACTAGGGCCACCATATTCTCCTCACGCCCTCACACAATGCGAGATGTCATCATTCCACTATTGGTGCCCTTGGAGGCGGCGACTGGACCTTCACAAACAAGTTTGGGGCTATCTCCACAACTTAATCGGAGGCTCCCAACAACACCACAAAGCTTCACCCAGTGGACAATGGCTCCGTGGTGACCTCAACCGTCTAGGGTGCTCAAACATCCAAGAGTAACAAGATCCGCTAGGGATTGGTGGGGGAATCAAATTTCTCTTGGTGGAAGTGTAGATCGGGGCCTTCTCAACCAATCCCGAGCAAATCAACAAGTTTGATTGGCTAGGGAGAGAGATCGGGCGAAAATGGAGCTTAGAGCATTAATGGAGCTTGGAGGTGGAAGAGGTAGTCAACTAGAGGAACAAGACACCCCTTATATAGTAGAAGAACAAATCCAACCGTTATCCACCAACTCAGCCTGCACAACGCGGTACTACCGTACCAGAGGCGCGGTACTACCTTAGGGGCACGCGGTACTACCGCAGGGCCCCACGGTACTATCACCCACGCAGCAGAGACCAGAAGAGCCCAAAATGCACTAAGGCAGAGGGCGGCAGTACTGCTGGCGCGGTACTACCGCGCCCCCTTGCGGTACTACCGCAAGGCAGGGACTGTTCAGAGATGGGAAGGCACGGATATAATAAATTACATCCGTGGATGCTTCTACAGAGTTGGAGTTGATGCGAAAACATGACGCGGTAGTACCGTAAGCCAGCAGCGGTACTACCGCGCTAGGCGCGGATGAATTTTTTTCATCCGCCCCTTACTGCCGCATACTTGCGGAACTAAGCCAGATACCACGGTACTACCGTGCCCAGTGCGTGGTACTGCCGTGATGGGTGCCACCCACTAGAGAGAGGGTGACAACATCTGGACTCCGGCCATAGTACTTCTGCTTGCCAGGAAGCGGTACTACCGTGGGCGCTTGCGATACTACCACACCGGCGGATGGTACTACCGCAAGAGCCTGCGGTACTACTGCTCTGAGGAGCAGTACTACCGCACGCCCTAGTTCAGCAAGCACGAGCAATATTCGCATAGACAAGGAAAACATAGGATGCTCCAAAGGCTAGAAGAAAAGGAGGTACAAAGGAAGATGTGTACGTGATGAATCCACCCACCCTTTCCGACGCGGACCCCCTCTTAATAGTACGGCTTCCCTATGACTCAATACCACCGAAAAGAAACGTAGAGAAATGCCGTCTTCCATAGCCTTCGAGGGGAACCAACTCATCTTGTGCCTAGTCAATATATATCTGAAATATTCAATGCACATGATTAGTCCGCAAAGGTATTGTCATCAATCACCAAAACCAACTAAGGGATAAAATGCCCTTACAATCTCCCCCTTTTTGGTGGATTGATGACAACACGGGATTTGCACAAGAGTATAATGCAAAGAGCAAGGGCAAACCCCAAGTCTCTAAAATATAGACGGGGTCCCCCTAGATGTGTGCTATCTCGATGAGTGCTTTGGACTGCACGGCACACATACTAGGATCAACACTCCCCCTATATTTTATAGACATGGCATATCTTGCAATAAGGCTAAAACTAAGCAAGATAGGAAAGAGCATAATGAAATAAGCACAAGATAGAATAAGCTCACTATGGTACGATAGAGTGCATATGTCTTACACCATATGATAGAAGGACTCACAAGCACAAACCAAAGCAAACCAAAGCAAACGACATAAACAAAGTTCAACTGACCCAAACACGACACAACTCACAAATCCTACATTCTCTCCCCCTTTGGCATCGAGACGCCAAAAAGGTAGAGAGGACACCTACAACAATAGTGGTGGCTCAAGCTGAGTGGTCACTTGCACGCTCCCCGTCAGACTCGGCAGCTGGGACGGACTCTTCCTTAGACTCGGTCCAGTGATAGCCCTGCTTGGCGATCCATTCTGCCTTTGGGGTGACGTCCTCCTTTGACCCACTGGAGATGTTCTTGCCAAAGGTCCTGAAAATCCGCTTGTAGCGGCGGCGAGTCTCCTTGGAAGCCACATGGGTCTTGTACTGCCCCTTTGCCTGCATACAGAACAACATCTTCATCTTGTTCTTCAGTCGCTTAGCCCGAGATAGCTCAGAAGTGGGAGGGGTGTAACCCTCAGAGCTGTCCTCGTCTGCTGCCTCCTCCCCATGCTCATTTGCACCCACGTCCATGTCCACCGCGGCATCAGCGCGAGAGGTAGTGTTGGCCCACTGAGTCTTGACACGGAGGTTGATGGGCTCATGCAGGATCCAACTAGGGGCCTCAAAATCATCCTGAGGGAAGAGCTGCTCCCAAGTTGCTGAGATCAACTGAAACAGATAAGGTCCATAGATGGGGACCTTGCGGTCGTAGACCGCAAACCGAAGCTCATTCCACATGATATGTGAGACATCAAGTGGTAGTGTCTGAGAGTTGCGAGCGTCTTCACACAGGAGCATCATATCCACAAGATATGCATGCACCTTTTCCTTGTCCCCGATGCGTGGGAAGAGAGTGTTGCGGAAGATCTGGTGCATGATGTCAAGAAAGGAGTTGAGTACCCAAGTTGACTTGCCATTGGAGAGCTTCTTCTCCACATAGAAGGGAAAAAGCCTGGTCTTGTTTGCAGACACGGAATTGGCATGAGGGCAAACACCTTGGGGTGTGGCGAGCCCCTCATCCGGAACCCCAAGAAAAGTCATGAATTCCTTCCAAGTAGCAGTCAGCTGCCGACCATTGGTCATCCAAGTCATGGTCCTTTCCTCGTTGGGATGAAAATGCACTAAGGCAAAGAACTGAGCAATGATCTCAGGATCAAAGTCTTTGTGGAATGAGATGATATGCTCAATGCCAAATTGCTCCACGAGGTCTAAAGCCTCACCAAAGTATTCCCGGTGCTTCTCTTGCTTCATGTGATGCATGTTGATCAACTTCACCTCCACATAGGTGTTTTGCTTGGCCTTGATGACATCCAGATAGATGAGATTCTGCTGCTTGGTCCAGAATAGCTCATTCCCTCGAAAGTTGGCACGAGGGTTTCCATATGGATTGATCTTCCTCCGAGCGATGAACTCAGCAAGCGGTATCTCATCCATACCCATGGTGGGTTCCTTCTCTTTGGTGGCGGTGGTCTTGGTTCTGCGTTGGGGGGCATTGGAGCCCTCTGCTACCTCTGAGTTGCGCATACGCTTGGATCCCGTGTTACGGCTTGGATTGGAGCAGCGAGCCGGAGCACCTGAGCCACCACCTAAAACACACACCACAAAACAACCACGCACAAAATGCGAGAAGGATCAATGCAAAGACCACAACAAAACGGGTGAAACAAGTAGACATAGCACGTGAGAAGTGCCACAAGAGGGATTTGAGACAACGGTAGTAGCGTGTGTTGCGCCACGTGCGGTAGTACCGCTCCAAGGAGCAGTAGTACCAGCGACGCGGTAGTACCGCACTAGTAGGGCGGTAGTACCGGACGGGCGATAGTACCGCACCTGAAGAGCAGTAGTACTGCACGGTTGCAGATTGATACGTCTCCGTCGTATCTATAACTTTTGATTGTTCCATGCCAATATTATACAACTTTCATATACTTTTGCAACTTTTTATACTTTTTTGGGACTAACATATTGATCCAGTGCCCAGTGCCAGTTCCTGTTTGTTGCATGTTTTATGTTTGGCAGAATATCCATATCAAACGGAATCCAAACGAGATAAAAACAGACGGAGCTTATTTTTGGAATATTTGGAAAATTCCGAAAGAAAAATCCACGCGAGACGGTGCCTGAGGTGGCCACGAGGCAGGGGGGTGCGCCCCTGACCCTCGTGGGCCACCCGTAAGGCGGTTGATGCCCTTCTTCAGCTGCAAGAAAGCTAATTTTTGGTATAAAAATCACGGCGAAGGTTTCAGGCCAATCGGAGTTATGGATCTCCATATATATATGAAACGGTGAAAGGGCAGCAGAACAGAACGCAGAAACAGGGAGAGATAGAGAGACAGATCCAATCTCGGAGGGGCTCTCACCCCTCCCATGCCATGGAGGCCAAGGACCAGAGGGGAAACCCTTCTCCCATCTAGGGAGGAGGTCAAGGAAGAAGAAGACGAAGGGGCCCCCTCTCCCCTTCTCTTCCAGTGGCGCCAGAACGCTGCCGTGGGCATCATCATCATCACCGCGATCTACACCAACACCTCCGCCATCTTCACCAACATCTCCATCACCTTCCCCCCTCTATCTACAGCGGTCCACTCTCCCGCAACCCGTTGTACCCTCTACTTGAACATGGTGCTTTATGCTTCATATTATTATCCAATGATGTGTTGCCATCCTATGATGTCTGAGTAGATTTTCGTTGCCCTATCAGTGGTTGATGAATTGCTATGATTGATTTAATTTGCTTGTGGTTATGTTGCTGTTCTTTGGTGCCCATCATATGAGCGCGTGCATGGATCACACCATAGGGTTAGTTGTATGTTGATAGGACTATGTATTGGAGGGCAAGAGTGATAGAAGCTTCAACCTAGCATAGAAATTGATGCATACGGGATTGAAGGGGGACCAATATATCTTAAGGCTATGGTTGGGTTTTACCTTAATGAATGTTAGTAGTTGCGGACGCTTGCTAATAGTTCCAATCATAAGTGCATAGAATTCCAAGTCAGGGATGACATGCTAGCAATGGCCTCTCCCACATAATACTTGCTATCGGTCTAGTAAAGTAGTCAATTGCTTAAGGGACAATTTCGCAACTCCTACCACCACTTGTCCACACTCGCTATATTTACTTTATTGCTTCTTTACTTACAACAACCCCTAGATTTTATTTACGTGCTCTTTACTATCTTGCAAACCTATCCAAAAACACCTACAAAGTACTTCTAGTTTCATACTTGTTCTAGGTAAAGCGAACATCAAGCGTGCGTAGAGTTGTATCGGTGGTCGATAGAACTTGAGGGAATATTTGTTCTGCCTTTAGCTCCTCATTGGGTTCGACACTCTTACTTATCAAAAACTGTTGCGATCCCCTATACTTGTGGGTTATCACAGATCCGTAACGGCCACGGAGATCTAAGCACAATCGTGTCAACACGCGGTACTACGGTCGATCAAATCCATCACGGGACAACTATAGCAAGTACCATCACTACACAAAACCACTCTCCTATATCCTACTCTTGCAAAGATTTGGCCTAAAATTGCATGAACAACTTGCATCTCCCAAAACCTAAAAACAACAAGATGAACAAGAAAAAGGAAGGGGTTGGGGACAAACCTTGTTCCATGGCAAGAGGGAGTGGTGGGGAACGATCCCACCGGTTAGAATCCGAGGAGAGCGGCCAGAGATAGAGATCCGGCGAGGACCTCTGGCGCCGTTCTTGAGCGAGCGAGAGAGATATGGAGTGGGGAGAGAGACGAATGGGTATGGGGGAGTTAGAACTCCCCCTGCCCGCGTTTAACCCCCCATGCCCCTCGACCGCACAGTAGTACCGCACGTCATCGCGCTAGTACCGCCCCGGGCGGAAGTACCACATCGGGCGGAAGTACCGCACTGTGGCTTTAGTACTGCTCCCCCAGGTGGCAGTAAAAAATTTCTACCACGCTGGGTGCGGAAGTGCCGTGTACTCCTCACGCGGTAGTACCACACGTCATTGTGGTAGTACCGCACCGAGGCCGTAGTACCGCTCCCCGAGGCGACAGAAAAAAAATTCTGCCGCGCTGGGTGCGGAAGTACCGCGCACTCCCCTCGTGGTAGTACCGTGGTAGTACCGTGAGCTCAAGAGAGAGCAGTTTCAACCAACCGAGAGAACACCGAAGCACCGAACCTTCAAGCGAAAGACCACACCAACGAGCTAACACACATGACACCACAAGCACAAGCTCGGCATGAAGGAAGAGAAGCAAGAGACAACACAGACCAAAAACGAGACACAAACTCTCCAAGGAGAGGGCGATGACCGGAGCCACCTATGTTTGAGTCAATTGGTATGGCACCGCGAAGAATTATCCTTGGGCCCATGACCAAAACTCGTCTTTGAAGCACAAGTACCATCAAAAATGGCTAATGTGGAAGAGTTGATCGCTTTATGCATAATGGGGGAGGGAGAGTTCATTGAGAGAACAACACTCCCCCTATGTCCATGCCTACACCTAGATTAGACAACAAGTTGAGTGAGGTGGGGTCTGCAATGGTTCAAGCAACATTGCTCGAATCAATGATATTTAGCTCATGCCTTAACTCACGAAATCTTGCTTCATCCAAAGGCTTCATGAAAATATCTGCAAGGTTATCATGGGTGTTGACGTAGTTGAGCTTGATCTCCCCTCGCCTAATGTGACCACAGATGAAGTGATACCGAATCTCAATATGCTTCGTCTTGAAGTGTTGCACCGGGTTGAGAGAAATATTGATGGCACTTTCATTGTCACACCAAAGAGGCACTTTGTCACAAATGACACCGTAATCCTTTAAAGTTTGCCTCATCCATAAGAGTTGTGCACAACAACTACCAACAGCCACATACTCCGCTTCTGTGGATGAGAGAGATATGCAACTTTGCTTCTTGGAAGACCAACTCACCAAAGAGCAACCAAGAAATTGGCACCCTCCGAAAGTGGACTTCATATCCACTTTGTCTCCCGCCCAATCCGAATCCGAATAACCTACAAGCTTGAAGTTTGCTCCCCTTGGGTACCATAAGCGAAAGTTTGGGGTATGAGCCAAATATCGAAAGATTCGCTTGACCGCCACAAAGTGACTTTCCTTAGGTGCGGCTTGAAACCATGCACAAATTCCCACACCCAACATGATATCCGTTCTAGATGCACAAAGGTAAAGCAAGGAGCCAATCATGGAGCGATATACCTTTTGATCCACCGCTTTACAATTGGGATCAATGTCAAGTTGGCACTTGGTGGGCATGGGAGTGGAAGCCGGCTTGACATCACTTAGCTTGAATCTCTTGAGCATTTCTTGAGTGTATTTGGCTTGGTTGATGAAGGTTCCTTCTCTCCTTTGCTTCACTTCGAACCCGAGAAAGAACTTCAACTCTCCCATGGAAGACATCTCGAACTTTGAGGTCATGAGAGCAGAAAATTCCTCATTGAAAGCTTTGTTAGGGGAACCAAAGATAATATCATCAACATATAATTGGCACACAAATAACTCCCCTTTGACCTTCTTAGTAAAAAGAATGGGGTCGATTAGCCCAACTTCCAAACCACGGTCTTGTAACAACTCGGTAAGGTGGTCATACCACGCACGTGGGGCTTGTTTAAGGCCATAGAGTGCCTTATCGAGTTGATACACATGATCGGGAAAGTAGGGATCCTCTAACCCGGGGGGTTGCTTGACATATACCAATTCATTAATCGGACCATTAAGGAAAGCACTCTTCACATCCGTTTGTTGTAACTTAAAGTTATGATGAGAATCATATGCAATCAACATGCAAATGGATTCAAGATGAGTAACGGGGGCAAAGGTTTCACCGTAGTCGATACCCTTGACTTGGGAGTAGCCTTGTGCTACCAAACGAGCATTGTTGCGAATGATAATCCCATGAGCATCTTGCTTGTTCTTGAATATCCACTTGGTTCCAATGACATTGTGGTTCTCCGTTGGCCTTGGCACCAATCTCCACACTTTGTTGCGCTCGAAGTTGTTGAGTTCTTCATGCATGGCATTGAGCCAATCCGGATCTTCGAGCGCCTCATAGACCTTTTGGGGTTCAACACAAGAGACAAACGCGTGATGTTCACAATAGTTTGCTAATTTTCTACGAGTGCTTACCCCCTTTCTTAAGCTTCCAAGCACATTTGTCATGATATGATCCTTGGTGGAGAGCTTGGAAGCAATCTTAGCGGCACGACGAGGAGTGGTCACTTGATCATCTTGAGCGCCGTCTTGAGCTTGTTCTTGATCTCGAGGAAGCTCTTGATCTTGAACTTGCTCGGAGGAGAGAACTTGGCCTTGGGCATCACTTGATGTTGCAACACCATCTTGAGATTGACCTTGCCCTTGGTCTAGTTCTTGAGGTTGAGGGCCTTCACTTTGTTCTTCGGAAGCATGTGGGTCTTGGGTTGGTGATGGTTCCACTTGAGTGGAACAATGTCCTTCTCCTTCGGCCACAAGGGGTTCCTTAATGGGTAGGATATGACCAACACCCATTCTTCTTATGGCTTGGGGAGGAATTTCATCACCTACATCACAAGTACCACTTTGCTCCACTTGGGAGCCGTTATTCTCATAAAACTCTATGTTACACGTTTCCTGAATAAGTCCCGTGGACTTATTGAGAACACGGTAAGCATGTGAGTTTGTAGCATAACCAACAAATATGCCCTCATAAGCTCTAGCCTCAAATTTAGACAAACGGACACCTTTCTTGAGAACGAAACACTTACACCCGAACACCCGGAAGTACTTGAGGTTGGGCTTGTTACCGGTGAGTATCTCATATGGAGTCTTGTTCAAGCCTTTGCGGAGGTAGAGCCGATTAGATGCATGACATGCGGTGTTGATGGCTTCAGCCCAAAAGTTGTAGGGAGACTTGAACTCCGCCATCATGGTCCTTGCCGCATCCATCAACATTCGGTTCTTCCTCTCCGCTACACCATTTTGTTGAGGGGTATAAGTTGCGGAATATTGATGCTTGATTCCCTCATCACTAAAAAACTCATCCAAGGTGTAGTTCTTGAACTCAGAGCCGTTGTCACTTCTTATAGTCAAGATCTTTGTATTGTGTTGTCGTTGAGCTTCATTTGCAAAGTCGATGATGGTTTGTTGGGTCTCGCTCTTTATCTTGAAGAAATATACCCAAGTGTATCTTGAATATTCATCCACAATCACCAAGCAATACTTTCTACCGCCAAGACTATCAAAGGATGGAGGCCCGAAGAGATCCAAATGAAGGAGCTCCAAAGGCCTCTTCGAGTAGATGATAGTCGTGGGAGGGTGAGCCTTCTGATGTAGCTTTCCTTTGATACAAGCACTACAAGCACGATCTTTGGCAAAACTAACATTTGTTAGTCCACGGACATGGTCCCCCTTGAGAAGACTTTGCAAAGATCTCATATTGACGTGAGCTAAACGGCGATGCCAAAGCCATCCCACGTCAACCTTAGCCATTAGGCATGTCGCGGTCTTAGTGGGTCACTCCAAAAAGTTAATCACATAGAGACCATTCTCGACATGCCCAACAAAGGCTACTTTAAGAGTCTTTCTCCACAAGAGGGCCACAGTATCAATATCAAAGAAAGTGGCAATGCCCATAAGTGCTAGTTGACGAACGGAAAGTAAATTGTATGCAAGGGACTAAACAAGCATGACCTTCTCGATCGTAAGATCATGAGAAATGACAAATTTGCCGAGTCCCAATACCTTAGAGGACGAGGCGTCACCCCACTCGACATTGGTGGGCATGGATGGAATCTTTTGCACGTCCACCACCAAGTCCTTGCTTCCGGTCATATGATTAGTAGCTCCACTATCGAGCAACCAAGGTCCCCCACCGGAAGCAAACACCTACAAGAGATCAATGCTTGGTTTTAGGTACCCATTTTGTAATGGGTCCTTTGATGTTAGTAACAAGGGTCTTAGGAACCCAACTAGACCATTCAATGTACTCATAATGAGAACCAACAAATTTGGCATAAACATGCCCATCTCTAGCACGTCACAATACATAAGACGAGTTAAAGTCGTCAGCTTTGTTGGGAATGGAAGCGTTGCCCTTCTTGGCATCACTACCCCTCACGGAGTTCTTATCCTTCTCCTTAGTAGCACCCTCTCCCTCCTTCAAAAAAGTTTGCTTGAGAGGAGGAGGTCGTTTGGCCTTGTCATTCTTCTTCTTGTTCTTGGACTTGGGCAGGTACCCAATCCCTTCCTTGGCCACAACTCCCTTTTGGTTGGTCAAAAGGTCGTTGAGATTCTTATCGCCTTGTATGCAAGACACAAGACCTTTCTCAAGTTGCACCTTTAGCTTAGCGTTCTCCTCAACAAGATGCACATGCTCACAACATGGGTTAGTAGCATTTGCATTATCAATTAACATCATACGGGGAAAAGTGGCTCTCTCCTTGGTTAGGTTTACTTGAAGTTGATCATGAGACTCTTTGAGGCTAGCATGAGCACCCTTCAAGACCTTGTGAGCCTTGTCAAGTAGGTCAAACTCCTCTTTGAGTCTAGCAAGATCAACCCCAAGCTTGGCCTTCTCGGAGTTTAGCACACGAGAGGCAACAAGAGCATGATCAAAATCTTTCTTTAACTTAGCGTGATCAACGTTGTGTGACTCCTCAAGAGCCAAACGAAGACCACACTCTTCCTCAAGAGCATCGGAAAGATCCGAAATCTCATCGGCATAGTCATGACTATGCCCCTCCATCTTGGAGATAGTATCTTCGTGAGCCTCGATCATGTCATTGGCTTCACCAAGTTGTTCCAAGAGAGCAACAAAATGCTTCTTGGATTTACCCTTGAGTTTACCCATAAAGGACTCAAACTCATTTTCCTCCACATTGGATCCCTCATATTCATCAATGCAATCCGTCAAGGAAGGATTATTAATGATGGTAGTTTTGATGTTGGGGGTTACCTTGTTTGTGGCTTTAGCCATGAGGCACTTGGCGGTGATGTTCTCATTGGGTGAGTCGAAGAGAGACACTCGTGGAGTTTTTGCAATGGCAACGGAGGCCATGGCAACCGACTCACCATCTTCATCATCATCATCATCATCCTCATGGTACTCTTCTTGAACCACCAACGCCTTGTGAGGGGTCTTCTTGGTGAAGTTGCTCTTGTTGGGGAAAGACTTGGCATTGTCCTTTCGGATGAGCTTGCTACCATTGTCTTCCCTCTTCTCATACGGACACTCCGCAACAAAATGGCTCACATTGCCACAATTGTAGCAAGTCCTCACACGTTGCTTGCTCTTCATGCCACTTGAGTTGTTCTTGTTGAAGTTTGGCCTTGAGTTCTTCTTGCTCCAAAATTGCCTTGAAGCAAGTGCCATGTGTTCATGATAGGCATACTTTGTATCTTCGGGGTTGCTTTCCTCTTCTTCCTTTTCTTCTTCTTCTTCTTCAACACAAACCTTGGCCTTCAATGCAAGGTTGGGCTTCTTTGCCCTTTGAGAGTGAAGCACCGCATTGTCGACGGTCTTGTCCAAGATGTTCATAGCCACAAACTCATCCAACACTTCACTTGAGGTCAAGGTGTGGAAGTCGGGCCTTTGACGAATGACGGAGGACATGGCCTTCTGGTAAGGCATCATTTCCTTGAGGAATTTGCGCTTGATCCAATTGTCATCCGTGTCCTTGCTCCCATGATCTCGGAGTGAGACCGCGAGTTTGGTTACTCTCTGATAAAGCTCATGAGGTTCTTCATCTTCTTTCATAGCAAACTCATCGGCTTCATCTTGCACTACTTCATAGTTGGAGCGTTGAATGCTTGCGATTCCCCGGTAGAGAGAGACAACACAAAGCCATGCATCTTTAGCCAAGGCGAATGGCCAAAGATGAGGTAGATCTTCGGGTCGAATTGCATCTTGGATGACGAAGAGAGAATTCTCATTGAATTGATTATCCGCGGCTTCTCGAGGAGTGAAGTTGCTTGGGTCATGCGGATAGAAACCTTCTTCAATGATTCTCCAAAGATTAGTATTCACATGATTTAAATGACGCTTAAAGTGATAAACCCAAGAATCAAAGTCCTCATTTTTCACAATCTTAGGGGGAGGACCGGCATGATTCAAATGAGTGGAAGGAATCGGTCCACCATAAACAAGTGGTGGTTCCACATGGGCAAAGATGCCGGTGCCATTTTTACCACTAGAAGAAGGAGCCTTTTCACTACTAGCTCCCCCCTTGTCAGAGTTAGCATCCATCACCTTGTCTGTGGGATCACCCACTTTCAATGGTGCGGTGGATAGTTTAAGCCCTTCAATGAATTTAGTAAACATGCTTTCAACCTCGGTCATCATTGAGGTTGTCAATGTCTCCAAGGCTACATTGAATTCCTCACGGGAGATTGAGGTTCCCCCATCACCCGTAGATGAGATTGGATTCACACCAGAGTGCTCCTCCACGCTGTCTACGGTGTCAACCATACTCTTCGGATGACAAAGTCCTTAGTAAAGAGACGAGGCTCTAATACCAATTGAAAGGATCGATATGGTTGACTAGAGGGGGGGGGGAATAGGCAACTAACAATTTTTAGCTTTTCTTTACCAAATTAAACTTTGCATCAAAGTAGGTTGTCTAGATGTGCAACTAGGTGAGCAACCTATATGATGCAACAACAACGAACACACAAGCAAGAAAGAGAACTAACACTAATAAGCTTGCACAAGTAAAGGTAAGAGATAACCAAGAGTGGACCCGGTGAAGACGAGGATGTGTTACCGAAGTTCCTTCCTTTTGAGGGGAAGTACGTCTCTGTTGGAGCGGTGTGGAGGCACAATGCTCCCCAAGAAGCCACTAGGGCCACCGTATTCTCCTCACGCCCTCACACAATGCGAGATGCTGTGATTCCACTATTGGTGCCCTTGGAGGCGGCGACCAGACCTTCACAAACAAGGTTGGGGTTATCTCCACAACTTAATCGGAGGCTCCCAACAACACCACGAAGCTTCAGCACAATGGACTATGGCTCCGTGGTGACCTCAACCGTCTAGGGTGCTCAAACACCCAAGAGTAACAAGATCCGCTAGGGATTGGTGGGGGAATCAAATTTCTCTTGGTGGAAGTGTAGATCGGGGCCTTCTCAACCAATCCTGAGCAAATCAACAAGTTTGATTGGCTAGGGAGAGAGATCGGGAGAAAATGGAGCTTAGCTCATTAATGGAGCTTGGAGGTGGAAGAGGTAGTCAACTAGAGGAAGAAGACACCCCTTATATGTAGAAGAACAAATCCAACTGTTATCGACCAACTCAGCCTGCGCAACATGGTACTACTGTCCTAGAGGCGCGGTACTACCGCAGGGGCACGTGGTACTACCGCAGGGCCCCGCGGTACTACCGCCCACGCAGCAGAGACCAGAACAGCCCAAAATGCACTAAGGCAGAGGGCGACAGTACTGCTGGCGCGGTACTACCGCGCCCCCTTGCGGTACTACTGCAAGGCAGGGACTGTTCAGAGATGGGAAGGCACGGATATAATAAATTACATCCATGGCTACTTCCGTAGAGTTGGAGTCGATGCGAAAACCTGACGTGGTAGTACAGTAAGCCAGCAGCGGTACTACCGCGCTAGGCGCAGATGAAAAAAATTTCATCCTCCCCTTACTGTCGCATACTTGCGGAACTAAGCCAGATACCATGGTACTACCATTCCCAGTGCGCGGTACTACCCTGATGGGTGCCACCCACTAGAGAGAGGGTGACAACATATAGACTCCGGCCACAGTACTACTGCTTTCCAGGAAGCGGTACTACCGTGGGCGCTTGCGGTACTACCGCACCGGCGGACGGTACTACCGGTCTGAGGAGCAGTACTACCGCACGCCCTAGTTCAGCAAGCATGAGCAATATTCGCATAGACAAGGAAAACATAGGATGCTCCAAAGGCTAGAAGAAAAGGAGGTACAAAGGAAGATGTGTACGTGATGAATCCACCCACCCTTTCTGACGCGGACCCCCTCTTAATAGTACGGCTTCCCTATGACTCAATACCACCGAAAAGAAACATAGAGAAACGCCGTCTTCCATAGCCTTCGAGGGGAACCAACTCATCTTGTGCCTAGTCAATATATATATGAAATATTCGATGCACATGATAGTCCACAAAAGTATTGTCATCAATCACCAAAACCAACTACGGGATAAAATGCCCTTACACCCCGCCCGCCGGGAGATAGAGAGGGGAATCGAGATGAGAGGAGGGGCGGCGCTTCGCCGGAGCTCACGCCGACGACAAGGGGGTTTGGGGCTAGGCTAGAGGGATAGGATTGAAGCGGGGCTCGAGGCGCACCTGCCCATACCCGTGGCTTGGTGAGAGGTGGACGGAGTGGCTCACGCTCGAGCTCGCAAGCTTCGGTGGCGGACAGAGTTCGCCGGAGAAGGGGAAGACGACGACTAGGGGCGGCCCCAAGGGCTTGGCGGTGTCCAGGCAACACCAACAGACCACCAAGGCCCCGCCCAAGCAGCTGCTTGAGCTCGAGAGACCCTGGAGAGCGGCGGCTGGCCTGCGGGGATCGTCGGAGTCCTCGGGTCAGAACGACGGCCAGAGGCCTGCCCGACCGAGCTGCGGTCGTTCTACGTGTTCATGGCAGTTGTGTTGTTGGGGAACATAGTAATTTCAAAAAAAATCCAACGCACACGCAGGATCATGGTGATGCATAGCAACGAGAAGGGAGAGTGTCGTCCACGTACCCTCGTAGACCGTTAAGCGGAAGCATTATGACAACGCGGTTGATGTAGTCGTATGTCTTCACGATCGACCGATCCTCAGTACCGAACGTACGGCACCTCCGCATTCAGCACAAGTTCAGCTCGGTGACGTCCCGCGAACTCACGATCCAGTAGAGCTTGGGGAAGAGTTTCGTCGGCACGACGGCGTGGTGACGATGTTGATGAAGCTACCGTGGCAGGGCTTCGCCTAAGCACCGCTACAGTATGACCGAGGTGGATTATGGTGGAGGGGGCACCGCTCACGGCTGGGAGAGATCTTTGTGATCAACTTGTGTGTCTAGAGGTGCCCCCCTGCCCCTGTATATAAATGAGCAAGGGGGAGACCGGCCGGCCCTTGTTCGTGCGCCAGGAGGAGGAATCCTCCTAGTAGGAGTAGGATTCCCCTCTTTCCTACTCCTACTAGGAGGGGGAAAGAGAAGGAAAGGGGGGACGCCCACCCCTCCTCTCCTAGTCCAATTCGGACCAGAGGGGAGTGGGCGCACTGCCTGCCCTAGGCCGGCCCCTCTCTCTTTCCCTTATGGCCCAACAAGGCACATTAGCCTCCGGGGGGTTCCGGTAACCCCTCCGGTACTCCGGTAAAATCCCGATTTTACCCGTTACTCTTCCAATGTCCAAATTGTAACGCCCTCGATGCGGTTATGCCTCTAAGTCGTGCTTCGACACATAGGATGGTGTCTGCAATTGTGAATTGGGAACCACCTAAGAACGTGAAGCAACTCCGTAGCTTCCTCGGTCTCGCAAGCTACTGTCGAAGGTTCGTTGAGAACTTTTCAAAGATCGCGAAGCCTCTTTTAAACCTTCTCTAGAAGCACGTCAAGTACGTTTGGTCTCCGTAATGTGACATCACTTTCAACACATTGAAAGAGAAATCGGTCACTGCTCCAGTTCTGACTCCTCCTGATGAGTCCAAACCGTTCGAGGTCTTCTGCGATGCCTCTCTCCAAGGTCTTGGTGCAGTGTTGATGCAAGAGAAGAAAGTTGTGGCTTATACCTCTCGCCAGTTGAAGCCCAACGAGAAGAACTACCCCACTCATGACCTCGAGTTGGTGGCAGTTGTGCATGCTCTATTGACTTGGAGACATCTCTTATTGGGAAGAAAAGTGGACATCTTCATTGACCACAAGAGTCTCAAGTACATCTTCACTCAGCCTAATCTCAACCTCAGGCAGACTCGATGGGTCGAAATGATTCAAGAGTATAATCCAAGTATCGAGTATACTCCAGGCAAGGCCAATGTGATTGCTGATGCATTGAGTAGGAAGGCTTATTGCAACAGTCTGATTCTCAAGCCTTATCAACCCGAGATTTGTGAAGCTTTCCGCAAACTCAATCTGCAAGTTGTTCCTCAAGGTTTCCTCGCCAACCTTCATGTCTCTCCTACCTTGGAAGACCAGATTCGCAAAGCTCAGCTTCTTGATGCTATGGTGAAGAAGGTGAAGATTGGGATTGCCAAGAGTCAACCCAAGTACAAGTGCTACCGCCTTGATGACAAGGATACTCTCTTCTTCGAGGATCGTATTGTTGTGCCCAAGGGTGATCTTCGTAAGGTTATCATGAATGAGGCTCACAATGCACTCCTCTCCATCCACCCTAGGAGCACGAAGATGTATCAGGACCTCAAGCAGGCTTATTGGTGGACTCGAATGAAGCGCGAGATTGCTCAGTTCGTGAATGAGTGTGATGTCTGCAGAAGAGTGAAGGCAGAACACCAAAGGCCAGCTGGTCTCCTCCAACCTCTTGCCATTCCAGAATGGAAGTTTGACCACATTGAGATGGACTTCGTGACTGGGTTTCCAAAGTCCAAGCGTGGCAATGATGCTATATTCGTTGTCATCGACAAACTCACTAAAGTGGCTCACTTTATGCCTATCAAAAAGTCTATCACTGCAGCTCAATTGGCGGAGCTCTATACCTCTCGAATTGTCTCGCTGCACGGTATTCCATAGGTGATCTCTTCAGACCGTGGCAGCATCTTTACCTCCAAGGTTTGGGATTCTTTTCAGAAGGCCATGGGCACCAACATCCGCTTCAGCACAGCTTTCCATCCTCAAACTAGCGGTCAAGTCGAGCGTGTCAATCAGATTCTTGAAGATATCCTCAGGGCTTGTGTGATCTCCTTTGGCATGAAGTGGGAAGATTGTCTTCCATATGCTGAATTCTCCTACAACAACAGTTTTCAAGCAAGTTCGGGCAAGGCCCCATTCGAAATTCTTATGGCAGGAAGTGTCGTACCCCTCTCAACTGGTCTGAAACCGGTGAACGTCAACTTCTGGGAAATGACTTAATCACAGAGGCAGAGGAAATGTGTAGAGTCATTCGAGATAACCTCAAAGCAGCGCAATCGCGTCAGAAGAGCTACTATGATAGTAGCACCGTGATTTGGCTTTCGAGATCGGAGATCATGTTTACCTCTGCGTCTCTCCAATGAAAGGTACTCGTTGCTTCGGTATCAAAGGGAAGCTTGCCCCTAGATACGTGGGACCTTTCAAGATCGTCAGCAAGAGAAGCGATCTCACCTATCAACTCGAGCTTCCTTCAAACTTTGCAAATGTGCACGACGTGTTCCATGTCTCTCAGCTCCACAAGTGCTTCAAGACTCCTGACCGCACCATCAACTTCGAAGACATTGATCTCCAAGAAGATCTCTCTTATCGTGAGCACCCCGTTGCTATTCTTGAAGAGACTGAACGCAAGACTCGCAATAAGTCAATCAAATTCCTCAAAGTCAAGTGGTCACACCATTCCGACCGTGAAGCCACTTGGGAACGCGAGGATCACCTCCGTTCTGAGTACCCGGCGTTCTTCCAGTCCAAGATCTCGGGACGATATCCTTTCATAGTGGTGCAGTGTTGTAACACCCCGGATGTAATTTACCTAATATGTACTCCTACTCTTGCCGTTTTCGGCGTTAAGTTATTTTATTTTCTTGGGTTCGTGTTTTTGTCTCCATGTGTTGTTGTTGTTGTTGTCATGCATCTCATATCATGTCATCATGTGCATTGCATTTGCATACGTGTTCGTCTCATGCATCCGGGCATTTTCCCCGTTGTCCGTTTTGCATTCCGGCGCTCCGTTCTCCTCCGGTGGTCATTTCTACCTTTCTTTCATGTGTGGGGGTTAAACATTTCCGGATTGGACCGAGACTTGCCAAGCGGCCTTGGTTTACTACCGGTAGACCGTCTGTCAAGTTTCGTACCATTTGGACTTCATTTGATGCTCCAACGGTTAACCGAGGGACCGAAAAGGCCTCATGTGTGTTGCAGCCCAACACCCCTCCATTTTAGCCCAAAACCCACCAAAACCCTCTCCATCATCTGATCATGATCGCGTGGCCGAAAACCGCACCTCATTTGGACTCTCCTAGCTCCTCCTATGCCTATAAATAGCCCCCCTCCGAAATCCATGGGATTCTTCTCCCTCGAAACCCTAAAAATTGACTCGCGCCGTGCCGGACATGTCCGTATCCGGCCGGACACTTCGCGCCGCCGCCCCGGTCCACTAGCAGCGTGCCACGTGGCACCGCCGGGCTCCCCCGCCGCCGGCCCGTCCCGGCCCGAATCCGGCCCGCCGACGCACCGGTCGGGCCAGATCCGCCCGCGCCCCGCCGCCTCTTCTTCCTCGCCGCTCCGCCGCACTTCGCCCGGCCGGCCGCGGCGACCTCGCCGGCCGAAGTGGGGAGCGCGCACCCCTCGCTGCCCGGGCTCGCGCCGCTCGCCGCCGGTCGCCCTCGCCCCCACGGCGCCGTCCCGCGCTGGATCCAACTCCGGCGACCTCTTCCCCGCCGGCCTCGGTCTTCTCCGGCGTCCGTGAAGTCCGGCGAACTCCAAGTCCGGCCGATGAACCTTGGCTTCCGCACCGCGATCCAGATCTGGATCTGCTATAGCAAACCCTAGATTCGGTTGACTTCTCCCCCTCTCCCCTTATTATTTTGCATACTTTGACCTGTGATATGTCCGCATCCATAGCTCCGTTTTGGGCATGTAGCATATCAAAATGTTCGCCTCAGAGAGCACATCATTTCATCTCATTGCATCATTTTCATTTGAGTTCATATTGATGCCCGAAATGCTGTTGGAGGAGTGCTATTTGAGTTAATTGTCAGATCTGCTGCACCAAATAGCTATTTGTCATTTTTGCCATGATTATTGTGTGCATGATATGCCCCTGAGCTCTACATGTGTTTTGCTATATGCTTTGCCATCTTTCCAGAGGAGCAATCCATGTATTTTTGTGATGTGTGTGGTGACTAGCACAAGCTTGCAAAGTGGTGCACTCGTTAACGCTGATTTCAGGGACTTAGCAATTTTACTAAGTCCTTGATCTGTTTTTATCAATATGCCATATGTTCATGTTGTTTCCTAGTGAGCCGTGCCTCTTTTGAGGATGATCAGTAAGGATGTTTTGTTAATCTTGTAGTGCTCTATCCATCCATGTCTTTGTTTGCAATTATGGAGAACCCTAGCTTGAGTCATTCGAGCTCTACTTTTGCTATTTCGTGAATCTGGGCAAATTGTCTACTTGTTAGCGATTTTGCTGAGGATGTTGTAGTTGATCCGTGCATGCTATGTTATTGTTCTTGCCATGTCTAGCTTGTATAATGTGTATTCTTGATGGGTGTATGCTTAGATTGTCATGACATGCTCTATAGTGAGTGCATCGAGCTCGTAAACATGCCTACTTGATATCTGATTTGCATGCTCCAGTTTTTCTCTAAGTCAGTGATCTGATTATGTTTTTGCCATGTTCACATGCTTTCAAATGTATTTTCTGTTCCCTTTTGGCTCAAGGTCACTAAGGGACTTTTGTTGAGATCTTTGAGTAGCTCCATGCCATGCCTTGCTTTGCCATGATAAGTTCCTGTAGCATATAGTTTTCATGCTTCAAAGTGTGCTACCTGATCTGAAATTCCAGACGAGTGTTAATTTCACTAAGTCTGAAATCTGTTTACCAATTGTACTTTTGCCATGCTTGTTTGAACCTGTTAATGGATGAATTGGCCGTATCTCAGTGTTCATCTTTTGTTAAGCATCATGAATGAATACCTGCCGTGTATTTTGTTGTCATGTTTGGGTGCTGTAGCATTTTGTCTTGTTGCATTTAGATGGCTACTTGTTGTATATCGCAGACCGGTGCCATATTTGAATTGCTTGCCATTTCCAAACCATGCATCCGATTCTGGTGTTCTTTATATCGATTTCAACCGAAATCACCTCACCTTTCCAGTGGCACACTTGGATTTCCAAGTTGAGGCCAGGTTCATTCATTCCTTGTCAAATCTTGCATATGCATCACATATCGCATCCCGCATAGCATACCATGTTTGCATCATGTTGTTTGAGCTTTGCACGTGATTGATTGTGTCCTTTTTGCTTGTTTGTCTTGTTTGGGTAGAGCCGGGAGACGAGTTCACTAACAAGGAGCCCGTTGAGTTTGCTTTCGAGGATCCAGTCAACTCTGACAACTTTGCAGGCAAGATGATCATACCCTCGAAATCACTTCTATCTTTGCTTTCCTAGATGCTCGCTCTTTTGCTATGCCTATGCATGATGCCTACCACTTGCTTATCATGCCTCCCAAATTGCCATGTCAAACCTCTAACCCACCATGTCCTAGCAAACCGTTGATTGGCTATGTTACCGCTTTGCTCAGCCCCTCTTATAGCGTTGCTAGTTGCAAGTGAAGATTGGAGATTGTTCCTTGTTGGAACATTATTTACTTGTTGGGATATCATTATATTACCTTGTTATCTTAATGAATCTATATACTTGGTAAAGGGTGGAAGGCTCGGCCTCTCGCCTAGTGTTTTGTTCCACTCTTGCCGCCCTAGTTTCCGTCATATTGGTGTTATGTTCCCGGATTTTGCGTTCCTTACGCGGTTGGGTAATAATGGAAACCCCTTGACAAATTGCCTTGAATAAAACTTCTCCAGCAATGCCCAACCTTGGTTTTACCATTTGCCACCTAGCCTCTTTTTCCCTTGGGTTTCCGGAGCCCGAGGGTCATCTTATTTAACCCCCCCCCCGGGCCAGTGCTCCTCTGAGTGTTGGTCCAAACTAGAGTCATGTGCAGCGCCCCCTCGGGGAAACTCGAGGTTTGGTTTTAGTTGTATGGAGCGCTCATCTGAGTGTGCCCTGAGAATGAGATATGTGTAGCTCCTATCGGGATTTGTCGGCACATTCGGGCGGTGTTGCTGGATTGGTTTTAACTTGTCGGGTTGTCTTGTAGAACCGGGATACCGAGTCTGATCGGAACGTCTCGGGAAAAGGTATATCCTTCGTTGACCGTGATAGCTTGTCATGGGCTAAGTTGGGACTCCCCTGCAGGGATTTGAACTTTCGAAAGCCATGCCCGTGGTTATGGGCAGATGGGAATTTGTTAATGTTCGGTTGTAGAAAACCTGAAGTTGGCCTTAACTAAGATACATCAACCGCATGTGTAACCATGATGGTTTCTTTCCGGCAGAGTCCGGGAAGTGAACACGGTGTTGGAGTTATGTTTGACGTAGGTTGTTCTAGGATCACTTCTTGATCATAGTTTCTCGATCGTGCTTTGCCTTCTCTTCTCGCTCTCATTTGCGTATGTTAGCCACCATATATGCTAGTCGCTTGCTGCAGCTCCACCTCATACTTTTACCTTACCCATAAGCTTAAATAGTTTTGATCGCGAGGGTGCGAGATTGCTGAGTCCCCGTGGCTCACAGATACTTCCAAAACCAGCTTGCAGGTGCCGATGAGTCCGTGCAGATGACGAAACCAAGCTCAAGGAGGAGCTCGATGAAGATCTTGTCCTTTGTCTTGTTTCGTTTCTAGTTGATCAGTAGTGGAGCCCAGTTGGGGTCGATCGAGGGACCTTGTCGCATTTGGGGTTGCTCTTTATTTTGGTTCCGTAGTCGGACCTTGATTGCATTTGGATGTTGTAATGCTTTATTCATGTAATTGTGTGAAGTGGAGATTGTAAGCCAACTATGTATCTTTTCCCTTATGTATTACATGGGTTGTGTGAAGATTACCTCACTTGCAACATTGCTTTCAATGCGGTTATGCCTCTAAGTCATGCTTCGACACGTGGGAGATATAGCCGCATCGAGGGCGTTACACAAATGTAGGCTTCCAATATATCAATCTTCATGTCTCGACCATTTTGAGACTCCTCGTCATGTCCGTGATCATATCTGGGACTCCGAACTACCTTTGGTACATCAAAACATATAAACTCATAAAACTGATCGTCATAGAACTTTAACCGTGCGGACCCTACGGGTTCGAGAACTATGTAGACATGACCGAGACATGTCTCCGGTCAATAACCAATAGAGGAACCTGGATGCTCATATTGGTTCCTACATATTCGACGAATATCTTTATCAGTCAAACCGCATAACACTATACGTTGTTCTCTTTGTCATTGGTATGTTACTTGCTCGAGATTCGATCGTCGGTATCCCAATACCTAGTTCAATCTCATTACCGGCAAGTCTCTTTACTCGTTTCGTAATGCATTATCCCGCAACTAACTCATTAGTTGCATTGATTGCAAGGCTTATAGTGATGTGCATTACCGAGAGGGCCCAGAGATACCTCTCCGACAATCAGAGTGACAAATCCTAATCTTGATCTATGCCAACTCAACAAGTACCATTGGAGACACCTGTAGAGCACCTTTATAATCACCCAGTTACGTTGTG
Source organism: Triticum dicoccoides (assembly GCF_002162155.2). Lineage (NCBI taxonomy): Eukaryota > Viridiplantae > Streptophyta > Magnoliopsida > Poales > Poaceae > Triticum > Triticum dicoccoides. The sequence goes on from NC_041388.1 coordinate 588,228,822, forward strand.
ACGTTTGGTAGCACATAAAGTGTTCCTCCGGTATTCAGGAGTTGCATAATCTCATAGTCATAAGAACGTGTATAAGTCATGAAGAAAGCAATAGCAGTAAACAAAAACGATCAAGTGCTAAGCTAAGGGAATGGGTCAAGTCAATCACATCATTCTCCTAATGATGTGATCCCATTTATCAAATAACAACTCATGTCTATGGTTTGTAAACTTAACCATCTTTGATCAATGAGCTAGTCAAGTAGAGGCATACTAGTGACACTATGTTTGTCTATGTATTCACACATGTATTATGTTTTCGGTTAATACAATTCTAGCATGAATAATAAACATATATCATGAAATAAGGAAATAAATAATAACTTTATTATTGCCTCTAGGGCATATTTCCTTTAGTCTCCCACTTGCACTAGAGTCAATAATCTAGATTACACAGTAATGATTTTAACACCCATGGAGCCTTGGTGTTGATCATGTTTTGCTCGTGGAATAGGCTTAGTCAACGGGTCTGCAACATTCAGATCTGTATGTATCTTGCAAATCTCTATGTCTCCCACCTGGACTTGATCCCGGATGGAGTTGAAGCATCTCTTGATGTGCTTGGTTCTTTTGTGAAATCTGGATTCCTTTGCCAAGGAAATTGCACCAGTATTGTCACAAAAGATTTTGATTGGACCTGATGCACTAGGTATGACACCTAGATCGGATATGAACTCCTTCATCCATACTCCTTCATTCGCTGCTTCCGAAGCAGCAATGTACTCCTCTTCACATGTAGATCCCGCCATGACACTTTGTTTAGAACTGCTCCAACTGACAGCTCCACCGTTCAATATAAATACGTATCCGGTTCACGATTTAGAATCGTCCAGATCAGTGTCAAAGCTTGCATCAACATAACCATTTACGATGAGCTCTTTGCCACCTCCATAAACGAGAAACATATCATTGGTCCTTTTCAGGTACTTTAGGATGTTCTTGACCGTTGTCTAGTGATCCACTCCTGGATTACTTTGGTACCTCCTTGCTAGAATAATAGCAAGGCACACATTAGGTCTGGTACACAGCATTGCATACATGATAGAGCCTATGGCTGAAGCATACTGAACACTTTTCATTTTCTCTTTATCTTCTATAGTGGTCGGGCATTGAGTCTTACTCAACTTCACACCTTGTAATACAGGCAAGAACCCTTTCTTAGCTTGATCCATTTTGAACTTTTTCAAAACTTTATCAAGGTATGTGCTTTGTGAAAGTCCAATTAAGCGTCTTGATCTATCTCTATAGATCTTGATGCCCAATATATAAGCAGCTTCACCGAGGTCTTTCATTGAAAAACTCTTATACAAGTATCCTTTTATGCTATCCAGAAATTCGATATCATTTCCAATCAACAATATGTCATCCACATATAATATTAGAAATGCTACAGAGCTCCCACTCACTTTCTTGTAAATACAGGTGTCAGTGTCAAAACCGGCGGATCTCAGGTAGGGGGTCCCGAACTGTGCGTCTAGGCCGGATGGTGACAGGAGGCAAGGGACACGAAGTTTTACCCAGGTTAGGGCCCTCTTGATGGAGGTAAAACCCTACGTCCTGCTTGATTAATATTGATGATATGGGTAGTACAAGAGTAGATCTACCACGAGATCAGAGAGGCTAAACCCTAGAAGCTAGCCTATGGTATGATTGTTGTTCTGTATGTTGTCCTACGGACTAAAACCCTCCGGTTTATATAGACACTGGAGAGGGTTAGGGTTACACAAAGTCTGTTACAATGGTAGGAGATCTACCTATCCGTATCGCTAAGCTTGCCTTCCACGCCAAGGAAAGTCCCTTCCGGACACGGGACGAAGTCTTCAATCTTGTATCTTCATAGTCCAGGAGTATGGCTGAAGGTATAGTCTGGCCATCCGGACACCCCCTAATCCAGGACTCCCTCAGTAGCCCCTGAACCAGGCTTCAATGACGATGAGTCCGGCGCGCAGTTTGTCTTCGGCATTGCAAGTCCGGTTCCTCCTCCAAGTACTTCATGGAAGATTTTGAACACAAAGAATAGTGTCCAGCTCTGCAAAACAAATTTCCACATATTGCCATAGAGAGAATAATGTTCACACCAATCTAATCTGCTGACGTATTCCGTAGCATGACAACACCACGGCCAAGCCTTTATTCGAATCGTTTTATTATCCCACCTCAGCGTGTCATGCGAGGCGGTTTCCTTGGCACGTCTTGTTAAAGCAGAGATCGTGTCCCCTTATTCCGGGATTCTCATCGATACGGGCGTGGGTAACCCAACCGCTTCTAGGACTCCTAGACTATAGGCAAGTCCAAACGGCCACGGAGAGGACTCTTCATATTCACCCTCTTTATAAAGGGACAAGGCTTTTATTTTTTCCCTCCCGTGCTCAATCGAATCCTTCCCCCACCTCAAGCTCAAACACCCAAAGTTCAGGTTAGGTGCTCCGAACCTTCAATCATGTCCGGATCTAGCCTTCAAGGCCGATGGATGCCTTCCTCCATCACGGAAGAAGACATTAAAAAGTTGAGGGATGCCAGATATCTGACCGCCGAGGTTTCGCATCGGCTGCCTGCCTGAGGGCAGGCCGTCCCCTCCCCCGAACCCAACGAGAACGTCGTGTTCGTCTCCCACTTCCTCCGAGGTCTAGGCCTTGCTCTGGATCCTTTCGTCAGGGGTTTGATGTTTTATTACGGGCTAGATTTCCATGATCTAGCTCCGGACTCCTTTCTTCATATCACGACATTTATTGTCGTGTGTGAGGCCTTCCTCCGGGTTACCCCTCACTTTGGCCTGTGGCTCAAGACCTTTGATGTAAAGCCGAAGATGATCGAGGGGCAACATGCAGCGTGCGGAGGTGCCTCAATACGCAAGATGACGGGAGCTCCATGGCCCAAAGGTTCCATTCCAGAGGTGTATGAATTGTGGCAACAGGAGTGGTTCTACATCACGGCTCCTAGAAGTGCCAAGTGGGCGGCCGCCCCTGTTTTCCGCTCGGGCCCTCCACCACAACTGATGTCATGGATCAGTAGAGGTCTGAGCTGGGGTCCAGCCAAGGACGTGCCTATACTGCAAAGCCGCATTCGAGATCTCTTCAATGGAGATTTTAGTTTGGTTGCGGTAATACAAGTTATGCTGGTTCATCAAGTCCAGCCTCGCAAACGTCGGCCCCTTCGCTTGTGCGAGTTCAATCCCGAGGGACCGCATGTCATTCAAAATTTCCTCGGCCTGACACACGAGGAGATGTACAAGTCATTCTTCGGACCTCGGGTAGAGTGTCCGGAAATCACCGAGGACGTGGGCCTGAGCAGTAACCGCGCCGCCGAACAGGTAAGGAATCTTCCGGCCAAACATACTATCTCTCATTTGTTACAAAGTTATTTCTGAGAGTTCGCTTTTTGACCAGGACTGGCTAACAAAGGCGAAGTTGATTCGGTGTTCGGCCCCCCTCCCTGAGGGTTTGGACAATCCGGTATTGGAAAAGATGCTCCAGGTCGCACCTTGCCTGGAGACCTTGAAGGAAGATACTGGGGAGGATAATACGGGCGGACGCGGGCCCCCAACGCTGCCCATTCTAACCGAGGGAGCGAGCGTCTCCATGAAGGAAGACGACCGGAGGAGGAAAAGGACTACGCCCGGGGATTCGGAAGCCGAAGCTTCCAAACGAGAGAAGAAGTCTCCCACAGAGGGTCCTACCATGGGGGGTGCTTTTGCCGCACAAAGTCCGCGGGGGGATCAATTCTCCAGCGAGTCGTAAGTGACCCAAAATACTTTAATAGTACATGTATGCCATCTTTTTCTTCTGAGAAAATAACCACCGCATATATCTTTGCAGTTCTGGCCTTAGCCCCTCTCAAATGAGCTCGTCTTCGGGGGATCTTCTTCCAGAGATGATGGAGAGCGAAACGCCTCCTCCGGACTCCTCCGCTCCGGAAGCGGGCGACCCCGAAGTGTCGTCGCGGAGGGCCTCTCCGAGTCCGGTGAGGCCAGAAGATAATCCCATTGACCCCCGAAGCTCCCAGTGTCCGGCTCCCGAAGAGAGCATACAAAAGAGTCCGGCACCGTCTGGTGTGCGATCGGATGTTCTGAGGGAGTTGGTGGGGCGAGCGGCCATCTCAAATGAACATCGTATGCTGATGAATACGGTGATGGAGAGAATCTCGTCCGCCGAAAGCGGTTGCATGAAGCTTTTATGAGTCTACTGACAGGCTTTGAGGTACGTAAAATAATGTATGATAGTCCTGCACATGCTAGGTGTGCCCTGTGTAGATAGTAGCCCCTGAGACTCCGGTTGTCGTCAGAAACGACGACGAACAGAGGATCATATTACCAGGTAATAACCATACTGCCTCTATGTGCAGGTGATGGAAGCTCCAGTGGCTAGCTGGACTAGCGAGTTTGCCCATTTAAAACGGCAGTTGGATGCGGCAGACGCCGACATCGAGCTTGTTAACAAAAGGCTTGACGAGGCACAGGGTAAGTGTCATTATCTGGTAAACGCCACATAGTAAGAGCAGCATGATGCCAGTATCTTTAATATGTTGTGACTGCAGATGGAGCTGCCACTGTTGAAGCCTTACGGGCAGAACTTGCCCGAGCCAAGGAACAAGCGAGGTTTGGTAATGCGGCTGCTTTGAAGGCGGCCGAAGAGTTGAAAGCCGAGAAGGCCGCGCATGGCGAGAGCCAAGATAAGATGGCCAAGATGGCCATAGAATTAAAAGCCGCCGCCGACCGTTGCTGGGTTCTTGAAAAGGAAAACCTAGCGAAGGCATCGGACCTTGAGAAGGCTGCTGTGACGAGAAAAGACATCTGCTCTGCTATGAGGGCGAAGAAGGAGGAGCTGCGGGAAGCCGGGGGTATTGTAGCTGGGAAATCCTTTATGTTGCATAGGAAGTTCGGAGATCCACGGTATGCCCCTCTGGATCGGCTGTGGAGTTCGGAGGATGTGTATATGGATTTGGCGGCGAGCGCTGCCGATGCGGCCAAGTACTTCCAGGGTCAGACGGACCGTGAAGTGGACCAGCTGTTTTGGACACAATTCCATTCTCCCGAGCGTCCGCTTTCATTGACTGACCAATTAGCCGAATGGGCCGAACTGAATAGGTTGTCCAGACTCGCCATGAGGTCTGTTGTGGATCAGCTATGGCCGGAAAGGCCAAAACCGAACAGCTATTTCAGCTTGGTGCAGCAGTTCCTTGACGTGGTGCCGCGCATTAATGCGATGAAGAGGTCGGCGTGCATAGAGGGCTCATGGATGGCCTTTGCCCGTGTTAAAGCATACTGGGCGGAGATGGATGCTACCACTGTTGCAGCGCGGGATTCGGCCATAGGCCGAATGGCTGCTGAGCACTACTTTGAAGAAGTTCTTGAGGGTGCTCGTTTGATAGAGACCCAGTGCTCAAAAAATATTATGTTTGAGTGATATGTAATCTCATTGTAAGCGAAATGCTTTTATAAATTTTTATAAGGATATTTTTATACTTTTGCCTGAAAGTAATATGATGCCTCCTGGGCGGCCGTTTATGTATACATGTGTATAACCTGAAAGATTGCAGCCGTCGGCTTCAACCCCCACGCATATAATGCGGAGGTGCTCGCAAAAAACATGCGTTCACACTTAACCCAACGTCTTGGTCCTATTAAGGAGGTGATAGCGGAGCAAGCGAGGCAACCGGACTATAATGCTTTAGCACTTTCACTTAGCCAAAGGAGTTTGACAGTGGGGCTACTAGATAGCCCCTGGTGGCTCCGCACTCTCCCGATCCCGGGGTGCGTACATGCGTGGCCGGAAAACGGCCCTTCGTTAAGGCGGAGGAATTCTAGCATTCCATTAGGTCATCGAGTGGTTGACCAGTCTCACGCTATATCATGACAGTTAGTTTTCGGCTTTCTCTACTGAGGTGCTCGTCCGGATGAACCAGGGCACAATCGCAGTAGTTCTCCTGGTGCTATCTTAGCCGGTAAAGCGGAACGTAAGGCACCAAAACACAGGAGTCGGGCAAACCCAACATTTGACCAAAGACAATGATTCAGAGCTGATGCATATAGGGCCAAACTCGCGACGCCGAACACTCCCTAAGGTATTCGGTCTTTGTGGTATAAACCGGGCCTAAATAATGGCCTTTGTAAGAAGCCCCTTGTGTCCAGGTACATGCATTGTTCTGGCGTGGCCACATGCCAAGACGTCAGCATCCTTCTCAACGGTGGATATGTATCAACAAGAGACAGTAAAAAAGGTTTATGCAGGGTCTTAATCTAAAAAGAATCCTTGGAGCGGGTCCCTGCTGCACGTCTGCGACGGTGTCTCCGTTGTGCCGTATCCTGGACGGGTGTAGCACGATGATCGTCTGTAAAAGAGAGGAATTTAGGTGAAAAAGTTGTCGTGCAAAAAGATAGTTTTTAAAGAAACCATGTATAATTCAAGATGAGAAAAAATTGCCACTTGTCTGCGCGCATTGAGCCCCTTGTATTGACAAATAGGGGTGTGACCATTTATTCGGTATAAATAGCGGCGCCAGACTTGATTAGTTGTGTCTGAGGTCTTGACGACCTATTGGATGCTTTCGCTGGTCCGGGCGCCTTTAGTGTGCGGCTGCCAAGGCAGCCGCACTCTCTTCGGCACGCAGAGATCGCTTGATATTTCCGTTCACTGAAATGATGCCACGTGGACCGGGCATCTTGAGTGTGAGGGAGGCATAGTGTGGTATTGCATTAAAGCGAGCGAAAGCTTCGCGTCCGAGCAGTGCTTGATAGCCACTTTGGAACGGAGCGATGTGGAAGGTTAAATGCTCGTGACGGAAGTTATCGGGGGAGCCGAATATAACTTGTAGTAGGAGGGAGCCCGTACAACGAGCCCCTGGGCCTGGCGTTACTCCTTTAAAGGTAGTATTGCTATGGCGAATTTTTGTTGGGTCTAACCCCATCCCGCGGATTGTATCCTGATATATTAGGTTTAGATTGCTGCCACCGTCCATCAAGACTCGTGTGAAGTGATATCCGCCAATTACTGGGTCTAATACCAGGGCAGCCCATCCTGTGCGTCGGATACTTGCTGAGTAATCGCGATGGTCGAAAGTGATCGGTTGAGACGACCAGTGGCAGGACTTCGCGGTGACAGGCACTTGGGTATATTTTCCTGGGAGTGCCGCGTTGTTTTTCCCTTGATCACATGTAACACATTTACTGTTTTGACTTCTGGTGGAAATTTCTTTTGTTCCCCAGTGTCTTGCTTGGGAGGCTCGTCCTCGTCTTCACTTGGTGTATCCTCCCCCTTGTGTACGGCGTTGAGCTTGCCGGACTGCTTGAAGACCCAACATTCTTTGTGGGTATGATTAGCAGGTTTACCAGGGATACTATGGACCTGACATACTTGGTCCAGAATTTTGTTGAGCCTGGACAGTTCATCCCTGGTGCCTTTAGAGGGCGGCTTTTGCTGACCTGGCCGAGAGCTTTTGAATCCGGCGTTTACTGTTGTGCCCTTCGTGCTGTCTTCTTTATTCCGGAGTTTGTTATTGCTGTTGCGCCGTGGTTTCCTGTTTCCATCTCTAACTTCAGATGTACTGGGGTCGTTGGTGCTGCATCTGGCTAGCCAGCTGTCCTCACCCGCGCAAAAGCGGGTCATGAGGCTTGTTAATGCGGCCATCGTTCTCGGCTTATTTTGGCCGAGGTGTCTGGCGAGCCATTCGTCACGGACGCTATGCTTAAAAGCTGCCAAGGCTTCGGCGTTCGGACAGTTGACAATCTGGTTCTTTTTAGTAAGAAACATGTTCCGAAGCTTTCGGGCTGACTCTCCGGGCTGTTGAGTTATATGACTCAAATCGTCTGCATCCGGAGGTCGGACATAAGTCCCTTGAAAATTTGCCCGAAAGGCGTCTTCGAGCTCTTCCCAACTTCCAATGGAGCTTTCGGGGAGGCTGAGGTAGTCCTGGATTAGGGGGTGTTCGGGTAGCCGGACTATACCTTCAGCCGGACTCCTGGACTATGAAGATACAAGATTGAAGACTTCATCCCGTGTCCGGATGGGACTTTCCTTGGCGTGGAAGGCAAGCTTGGCGATGCGGATATTCAAGATCTCCTACCATTGTAACCGACTCTATGTAACTCTAACCCTATCCGGTGTCTATATAAACCGGAGGGTTGTAGTCCGTAGGCGATCAACTCCATATACAACAATCATACCATAGGCTAGCTTCTAGGATTTAGCCTCCTTGATCTCGTGGTAGATCTACTCTTGTACTACCCATATCATCAATATTAATCAAGCAGGAAGTAGGGTTTTACCTCCATCAAGAAGGCCCGAACCTGGATTAAACATCATGTTCCCTGCCTCCTGTTACCATCTGGCCTAGACGCACAGTTCGGGACCCCCTACCCGAGATCCGCCGGTTTTGACACCGACATTGGTGCTTTCATGGAGAGTTCCTCTGTGTCGTCGCCTTTAGGCCCGATGGCTCCTTTGATCATCAACAACGATACGGTCCAGGGTGAGACTTTTCTCCCCAGACAGATCTTCGTCTTCGGCGGCTTCGCTCTGCGGGCCAATTCGCTCGGCCACCTGGAGCAGATCGAAAGCTACGCCCCTGGCCATCAAGTCAGGTTTAGAAGCTTAAACTACACAGCTAACATCCGCGGAGACTTGATCTTCGACGGGTTCGAGCCACGGCCAAGCGCGCCGCACTATCTCGAGGGGCATGATCTAGCTCTGCCTCCGGACAGTGTCCTGGAGGCCGCACATGCATCGGTTCCGACCCCTAACTCGGAGCCTATTGCGCCAATCGAGGATGAGCGGTTGGACGTCACCTCGGGGGCTGTGATCCCAAAAGCGATCGAGCCGAACGCTAGCCCCGCACTCTGCACGACCCGTGACAACGAGGATCCGGACTCCTCCCCGGACTCCGAACCCCCGCGCCCCTGCCAATCGAAGCTGATTGGGCGCCGATAATGGAGTTCACTGCCGCAGACATCTTTCAGCATTCGCCCTTTGGCGACATCATGAATTCTCTTAAGTCTCTCTCTTTATCAGGAGAGCCCTGGCCGGACTACGGTCAGCGAGGGTGGGATACTGACGATGAGGAAATTCAAAACCCACCCACCACCCACTTTGTAGCCACTGTCGACGATCTAACCGACATGCTTGACTTCGACTCCGAAGACATCAACGGCATGGACGATGATGTAGGAGACGAACCGGAACCAGCACCTGTAGGGCGCTGGAAGGCCACATATATGGTGGATACTCCAAAAGATGGCGATGGAACAGTGGGGGATGACGCCCCCAAGAAACAGCCAAAGCGTTGGCGTCAGCGGCGCCGCTCTAAATCCCGCCAAAGCAAAGACGGTGATTCCGGCACGGGAGATAATACTACCCCGGATAGTGTCGAAGAACACCCACCTCAGCAAGATTCGGCACAGGAAGATGGAGAAGCCAGCCCTCATGAGAGAGCGGCAGACCGAGAGGTCGAGGACGATAACTATACACCTCCCTCCGAAGACGAGGCAAGCCTCGATGACGACGAATTCGTCATACCATCAGACCCCGCCGAACAAGAGCGTTTTAAACGCAAGCTTTTAGCCACGGCAAGCAGCCTCAAGAAAAAGCAGCAATAGCTTAGAGCTGCCCAAGATTTGCTAGCTGACAGATGGACTGAAGTCCTTGCGACCGAAGAGTATGAACTCAAACGCCCCTCCAAGAGTTACCCGAAGCGCAGGCCGCTACCCTGATCAGAGGAGGAAGCACCTACATCACCAGCGCATGACATGGTAGACCGGCCACCTCGCGGCCGTGACAGAGAGGCCTCTCGACCCTCCACCCAAGCCATGCCCCGACACCGCTCAACTAAGGCACGGGAAAATGTGCCCGACCTGCGAGACATACTGGAGGATAAGGCAAGACAAACAAGATCGATCTACGGATCGCGTAGGCGCCCTACGGCATGTGACAATGATCTTCACTCCGGATACAACAAATCCGGCCGGGCCGAACACAACAGACATAGCTCTTCTGAGCTCCATCGTGATATAGCCCCGTACAGAGGCGCCGCACACCCGCTATGCTTCACGAACGAAGTAATGGATCATAAAATCCCAGAGGGTTTCAAACCCATAAACATCGAATCATACGATGGCACAACAGATCCGGCAGTATGGATCGAGGATTATCTCCTTCACATCCACATGGCACGCGGCGATGATCTACACGCCATCAAATACCTCCCGCTCAAACTTAAAGGACCGGCCCGGCATTGGCTTAACAGCTTGCCAGCAGACTCAATTGGTTCTTGGGAGGACCTGGAAGCCGCATTCCTCGACAACTTCCAGGGCACTTACGTGCAACCACCGGATGTCGACGACTTAAGCCACATAATTCAGCAGCCAGAGGAATCGGCCAGACAATTCTGGACACGGTTCCTAACAAAGAAAAACCAGATAGTCGACTGTCTGGACGCAGAGGCCCTAGCAGCCTTCAAGCATAACATCCGCGACGAGTGGCTTGCCCGGCACCTGGGACAGGAAAAGCCGAAATCCATGGCAGCCCTCACGACACTCATGACCCGCTTTTGCGCGGGAGAAGACAGCTGGCTAGCTCGTAGTAACAACTTGTCAAAGAACCCTGGTAATTCGGATACTAAGGACAAAAGTGGCAAGACACGTCGGAATAAGCAAAAACGCTGCGTTAGCAGCGACAGCAATGAAGACACGGCAGTCAATGCCGGATTCAAAGGCTATAAATCTGGTCAGCGGAAAAAGCCATTCAAAAAGAATACTCAGGGCCCATCCAGTTTGGACCGAATACTCGATCGCTTGTGCCAGATACATGGCACCCCCGAAAGGCCAGCCAATCACACTAATAGGGATTGTTGGGTGTTCAAGCAGGCAGGCAAGTTAAGGGCCGAAAACAGAGACAAGGGGCTGCACAGCGACGATGAGGAGCCCAAGTCGCCAAACAACAATGGACAGAAGGGCTTTCCCCCACAAGTGCGGATGGTGAACATGATATACGCAACCCACATTCCCAAGCGGGAGCGGAAGCGTGCGCTACGGGACGTATACGCGATGGAGCCAGTCGCCCCAAAGTTCAACCCATGGTCCTCCTGCCCGATCACTTTTGATCGAAGGGACCATCCCACTAGCATCCGTCATGGCGGCTTCGCTGCATTGGTTCTCGACCCAATCATCGACGGATTTCATCTCACAAGAGTCCTCATGGATGGCGGCAGTAGCCTGAACCTGCTTTATCAGGATACAGTGCAGAAAATGGGCATAGATCCCTCAAGGATTAAGCCCACAAGAATGACCTTTAAAGGCGTTATACCAGGTGTAGAAGCCAACTGTACAGGCTCAGTAACACTTGACGTGGTTTTCGGATCCCCGGACAATTTCTGAAGCGAAGAGTTAATCTTCGATATAGTCCCATTTCGCAGTGGCTATCACGCCCTGCTCGGACGAACCGCATTCGCAAAGTTCAATGCGGTGCCGCACTACGCATATCTCAAGCTCAAGATGCCAGGCCCTCGAGGAGTAATTACGGTCAACGGAAACACCGGACGCTCCCTCCGTACGGAGGAGCATACGGCGGCTCTCGTAGCGGAGGTACAAAGTAGCCTTCTCAGGCAATTCTCCAGTCCGGCCATTAAAAAGCCAGACACTGCCAAGCGCGCCCGGAGTAACCCACAGCAGGACCGCCTGGCAGACTCTGAGCAAGCGTAGCAATGCGGCCCCAACCCCAGCTTTCGCGACATAGCGAAACCAGTACCTCGTGAACATAACTACGCCCTTGAAATACCATGGGCACAGGGGAAGGGGCACAATAACGGCACGCCCAAAATATGGCTTAAAATGTACTAGGGGCTGCCGGATTCTTTTTTCTTACTCTCAGGACTCCATACTTCGGACGACCTGTTCGGCAATTCGACTGCCGCACAAACGATGCAAGATCCAGGAAGGCAGATAAGCCATGCCGCATTATGGAACTCCCAGGTGGTCTCTGTTACGAGCGGTATACCTGTTTTAAATACAATTCCAAGGCCTGCCCCTGGCAGGACATACTGAATAGTCCAATATCTTTTGCTTACCGCACTATTTGTATCGTTCGGCTTTGATAAATAGCCTCTCTATAAACAATGCTTAGCTTCTTGTCTATTTTATGCATTATCTTCTTTTCACATTTATGTTTATTAAATGACATGATTGCACCCATACACCATGATACGGCAAACACGCCAGGGGCTTCAGTACCCCTCATAATGGTGTGAGAAGTCCGTACACTTTCACAAGTGCGACACCCCGACCTTATAGCACTATATGCATCGGCTCTGAATCATGATTTGGGTCAATAGTTGGGTTTGCCCGGCTCCTATGTTTTGGTGCCTTACGTTCCGCTCTATCGGCTAAGGTAGCACTAGGAGAACCACTGCGATTGTGCCCCGGTTCAGCTGGGTTAAGCACCTCAGTGGAGAAAGCTAAAACTGACTGTCATGATGTGGCGAGAGACCGGTCGCTGTTCGAGAGGTTTTTTGAGTCCCTAAACGCTTATGCCGCTTCGAGCGAGGAGTCGGCTTTGTCCGGCCAAGGCATGATAGCGCCCCGAACTCGGTCTTCCGAACTAGGGGCTTCGCCGAAATTTAAAATTATAGAGTTCTATGGCTAAGTGAGAGTGTTCAAGCATTATAGTCCGATTGCCTGGTTCGCTGTGCTGAGCACCTCCCTCGAAGGACCCAACTATGGGAAAAAGAGCGCTCAGCTTTATCCCGAACACCCCAGCACTAGTGGCACGGGGGCAGAAGCCGACGACTGGCCATCTCTCAATTTTTGATAAACGGCCGCACAGAAAGTAATATTTTAAATTCAATAAGCATTGCTTAGCGCATATGAACAAGTTTTCAGCGCACAGGATAAACACGAGCGAGTTCATTCAAATATCACATCCTTGGTACATTCATCCGCCACAAGGCGGGCACCGGCTGTTGGAAATATGCCCTAGAGGCAATAATAAATTGATTATTATTATATTTCCTTGTTCATGATAATCGTTTATTATCCATGCTAGAATTGTATTGATAGGAAACTCACATACATGTGTGGATACATAGACAACACCATGTCCCTAGTAAGCCTCTAGTTGACTAGCTTGTTGATCAATAGATGGTTACGGTTTCCTGACCATGGACATTGGATGTCGTTGATAACGGGATCACATCATTGGGAGAATGATGTGATGGACAAGACCCAATCCTAAGCCTAGCACAAAGATCGTGTAGTTCGTATGCTAAAGCTTTTCTAATGTCAAGTATCATTTCCTTAGACCATGAGATTGTGCAACTCCCGGATACCGTAGGAGTGTTTTGGGTGTGCCAAACGTCACAACGTAACTGGGTGGCTATAAAGGTACACTACAGGTATCTCCGAAAGTGTCTGTTGGGTTGGCACGAATCGAGACTGGGATTTGTCACTCCGTGTGACGGAGAGGTATCTCTGGGCCCACTCGGTAGGACATCATCATAATGTGCACAATGTGATCAAGGAGTTGATCACGGGATGATGTGTTACGGAACGAGTAAAAGAGACTTGCTAGTAACAAGATTGAACAAGGTATCAGGATACCGACGATCGAATCTCGGGCAAGTATCGTACCGCTAGACAAAGGGAATTGTATACGGGATTGATTAAGTCCATGACATCATGGTTCATACGATGAGATCATCGTGGAGCATGTGCGAGCCAACATGGGTATCCAGATCCCGCTGTTGGTTATTGACCAGAGAGTTATCTCGGTCATGTCTGCATGTTTCCTGAACCCATAGGGTCTACACACTTAAGGTTCGATGACGCTAGGGTTATAGGGAATAGATATACGTGGTTACCGAATATTTTTCGGAGTCCTGGATGAGATCCCGGACATCACGAGGAGTTCCGGAATGGTCCGGAGGTAAAGATTTATATATGGGAAGTCATCATACGGTCACCAGAATAATTCGGGGGTTACCGGTATTGTACCGGGACCACCGGAGGGGTTCCGGGGGTCCATCGGGAGGGTCCACCTGCCCTGGAGGGCCCTATGGGCTGTATGTGGAGAGGGACCAGCCCCTTAGTGGGTTGGGCGCCTCCCCCCTTAGGGCCCATGCACCTAGGGTTTTGGGGAACCCTAAAGGGGGGCGCCCCCCTTGCCTTGGGGGGCAAGGCAACCCCCCTTGGCCGCCGCCTCCTCCTCAGATTGGATCTGAGGGGGCCGGGCCCCCTCTCCCTTGCCCCTATATATATGTGGGGGGTGGGAGGGCAGCCGCACCCAAGTCTTGGCGCAGCCCTTCCCCTCTCCCAAGTCCTCCTCTTCTCCCGTGGTGCTTGGCGAAGCCCTGCAGGATTGCCACGCTCCTCCTTCACCACCACGCCGTTGTGCTGCTGCTGGATGGAGTCTTCCTCAACCTCTCCCTCTCTCCTTGCTGGATCAAGGCATGGGAGACGTCACCGGGCTGTACGTGTGTTGAACGCGGAGGTGCCGTCCGTTCGGCACTAGGATCTCCGGTGATTTGGATCACGACGAGTACGACTCCTTCAACCCCGTTCTCTTGAACGCTTCCGCATAGCGATCTACAAGGGTATGTAGATGCACTCTCCTTCCCCTCGTTGTTGGTTTCTCCATAGATAGATCTTGGTGACACGTAGGAAAATTTTGAATTTCTGCTACGTTCCCCAACAGTGGCATCATGAGCTAGGTATATTGCGTAGATTCTATGCACGAGTAGAACACAAAGTAGTTGTGGGCGTTGATTTTGTTCAATATGCTTACCGTTACTAGTCCAATCTTGATTTGGCGGCATTGTGGGATGAAGCGGCCCGGACCGACCTTACATGTACTCTTACGTGAGACTGGTTCCACCGACTGACATGCACTAGTTGCATAAGGTGGCTAGCGGGTGTCTGTCTCTCCCACTTTAGTCGGATCAGATTCGATGAAAAGGGTCCTTATGAAGGGTAAATAGCAATTGGCATATCACGTTGTGGTTTTTGCATAGGTAAGAAACGTTCTTGCTAGAAACCCATAGCAGCCACATAAAACATGCAAACAACAATTAGAGGACGTCTAACTTGTTTTTGCAGGGTATGCTATGTGATGTGATATGGCCAAGAAGAATGTGATGAATGATATGTGATGTATGAGATTGATCATGTTCTTGTAATAGGAATCACGACTTGCATGTCGATGAGTATGACAACCGGCAGGAGCCATAGGAGTTGTCTTTATTAATTGTATGACCTGCGTGTCATTGAACAACGCCATGTAATTACTTTACTTTATTGCTAACCGGTAGCCATAGTAGTAGAAGTAATAGTTGGCGAGAAACTTCATGGAGACACGATGATGGAGATCATGATGATGGAGATCATGGTGTCATACCGGTGACAAGATGATCATGGAGCCCCAAGATGGAGATCAAAGGAGCTATATGATATTGGCCATATCATGTCACTATTATTTGATTGCATGTGATGTTTATCATGTTTTTGCATCTTGTTTACTTAGAACGACGGTAGTAAATAAGATGATCCCACATAATAATTTCAAGAAGGTGTTCCCCCTAACTGTGCACCATTGCGACAGTTCGTTGTTTCGAAGCACCACATGATGATCGGGTGTGATAGATTCTAATGTTCACATACAACGGGTGTAAGACAGATTTACACACGCGAAACACTTAGGTTGACTTGACGAGCCTAGCATGTACAGACATGGCCTCGGAACACAAGAGACCGAAAGGTCGAGCATGAGTCGTATGGTAGATACGATCAACATGAAGATGTTCACTGATGATGACTAGTCCGTCTCACGTGATGATCGGACACGGCCTAGTTGACTCGGATCATGTAATCACTTAGATGACTAGAGGGATGTCTATCTGAGTGGGAGTTCATAAGATGAACTTAATTATCCTGAACATAGTCAAAAGGTCTTCGCAAATTATGTCGAAGCTCGCGCTTTAGTTCCACTGTTTAGATATGTTCCTAGAGAAAATTTAGTTGAAAGTTGGTATTAGCAATTATGCGAACTAGGTCCGTAAACTGAGGATTGTCCTCATTGCTTCATAGAAGGCTTATGTCCTTAATGCACCACTCAGTGTGCTGAACCTTGAACGTCGTCTGTGGATGTTGCGAACATCTGACATACACATTTTGATAACTACGTGATAGTTCAGTTAAACGGTTCAGAATTGAGGCACCGAAAATGTTTTTGAAACGTCGCGAAACATATGAGATGTTTTGAGGGCTGAAATTGGGATTTCAGGCTTGTGCCCACATCAAGAGGTATAAGACCTCCGACGATTTTCTTAGCCCACAAACTAAGGGAGAAAAGCTCAATTGTTGAGCTTGTGCTCAGATTGTCTGAGTACAACAATCATTTGAATCGAGTGGGAGTTGATCTTCCAGATGAGATAGTGATGTTTCTCCAAAGTTATTACCACCAAGCTGCTAGAGCTTTGTGATGAACTATAATATATCAGGGACATATATGATGATCCTTGAGATATTCGCGATGTTTGTAGAAATCAAGAAGGAGCATCAATTGTTGATGGTTGGTGAAACCACTAGTTTCAAGAAAGGCAAGGGCAAGAAAGGGATACTTCATGGAACAACAAATCAGTTGATGTTCTAGTGAAGAAACCCAAAGTTGAACCCCAAGCCCGAGACTAAGTGCTTCTGTAATAAAGGGAACAGCCACTGGAGCAGAATTACCCTAGATACTTGGTAGATGAGAAGGCTGGCAAAGTTGATAGAAGTATATTGGATATACATTGTGTTAATGTGTACTTTACTAGTACTCCTAGTAGCACCAGGGTATTAGATACCGGTTCGGTTGCTAAGTGTTAGTAACTCGAAATAAAAGCTACGGAATAAACGGAGACTAGCTAAAGGTGAGATGGCGATATGTGTTGGAAGTATTTCCAAGGTTGATCAAATATCGTACGCTCCCTCTACCATCGAGATTGGTGTTGAGCATAGACATGATTGGATTATGGCTATCGCAATACGGTTATTCATTTAAGGAGAATAATGGTTACTCTGTTTATTTGAATAATACCTTCAATGGTCTTACACCTAAAATGAATGGTTTATTGAATCTTGATCGTAGTGATACACATGTTCATGCCAAAAGATAGTAATGATAGTACCACCTACTTGTGGCACTGCCACGTAAGTCATATCGGTATAAAACGCATGAAGAAGCTCCATGTTGATGGATCTTTGGGCTCACTCATTTTTGAAAAGTTTGAGACATGTGAACCATGTCTATTGGTGTATATGCATGAAGAAACTCCATGCAAATGGACCATTTGGACTCACTTGATTTTGAATCACTTGAGACATGCAAATCATACCACATGGGCAAGATGACTGAAAGCCTCGTTTTCAGTAAAATGGAACTAGAAAGCAACTTGTTGGAAGTAATACATTTTGATGTGTGCAGTCCAATGAGTGCTGAGGCATGTAGTGGATATCGTTATGTTCTTACTTCACAGATGATTTGAGTAGATGTTGAGTACATTTACTTGATGAATCACGAGTCTGAATTATTGAAAGGTTCAAGTAATTTCAGGGTGAAGTTGAAAGATCGTCGTGACAAGAGGATAAAATATCTGTGATATGATCATAGAGATGAATATCTGAATTACGAGTTTGGCATAGAATTATGACATTGTGGAAATTGTTTCACAACTAATATAGCCTGGAACACCATAGTGTGATGGTGTGTCCGAACATCATAACTGCACCCTATTGGATATGATGCATACCATGATGTCTCTTATCGAATTACCACGATAGTTCATGGGTTAGGCATTAGAGACAACCGCATTCACTTTAAATAGGGCACCACGTAATTCCGATGAGATGACACCATATGAACTATGGTTTAGAGAAACCTAAGCTGTCATTTCTTAAAAGTTTGGGGCTGCGATGCTTATGTGAAAAAAGTTTCAGGCTGATAAGCTCGAACCCAAAGCGGATAAATGCATCTTCATAGGACACCCAAAACAGTTGGGTATACCTCCTGTCTCAGATCCGAAAGCAATAAGGGATTGTTTCTAGAATCGGGTCCTTTCTCGAGGAAAAGTTTCTCTCGAAATAATTGAGTGGGAGGATGGTGGAGACTTGATAAGGTTGTTGAACCGTCACTTCAACTAGTGTGTGGCAGGGCACAGGAAGTTGTTCCTGTGGCACCTACACCAATTGAAGTGGAAGCTTATGATAGTGATCATGAAACTTCAGATCAAGTCACTACCAAACCTCGTGGGATGACAAGGATGCGTACTACTTCAGAGTGGTACGTAATCCTGTCTTGGAAGTCATGTTGCTAAACAACAATGAACCTACGAGCCATGGAGAAGCGATGGTGGGCCCGGATTCCGATAAATGGCTCGAGGCCATAAAATCCGAGAGAGGATCCATGTATGAAAACAAAGTGTAGACTTTGGCAGAACGGCTCGATGGTCGTAAGGCTATTGAGTACAGATGGATTTTAAAAGGAAGACGGACAATGATGGTAAGTATCACCATTAAGAAAGCTCGACTTGTCGTTAAGATTTTTTCCGACAAGTTCAAGGAGTTGACTATGATGAGACTTTCTCACTCGTAGCGATGCTAAGGGTCTGTTGGAATTATATTAGCGATTACTGCATTATTTATGAAATCTTGCAGATAGGATGTCAAAACATTGTTTCCTCGGTGATTTTCTTGAGGAGAGGTTGTATGTGATACAACCGGAAGGTTTTGTCAATCCTGAAAGATGCTAATAAGTATGCAAAGCTCCAGCAATCCTTCTAAGGACTGGAGTAAGCATCTCGGAGTTGGAATGTATGCTTTGATGAGATGATCAAAGATTTTGGGTGTATACAAAGTTTATGAGAAACTTGTATTTCCAAAGAAGTGAGTGGGAGCACTATAGAATTTCTGATGAGTATATGTTGTTGACATATTGTGGATCAGAAATGACGTAGAATTTCTGGAAAGCATATAGGGTCATTTGAAAGGTGTTTTTCAATGGAAAACCTGGATTAAGCTACTTGAACATTAAGCATCAAGATCTATAAGGATAGATCAAAACACTTAATGGTACTTTCAAATGAGCACATACCTTGACATGATCTTGAAGGTGTTCAAGATGGATCAGTCAAAGAAGGAGTTCTTGCCTGAGTTGTAAGGTATGAAGTTAAGACTTAAAGCTTGACCACGGCAGAAGAAAGAGAGAGGACGAATGTCGTCCCCTATGCTTTTGTCATAGGCTCTATGCGGTATGCCATGCTGAGTACCACACCTGATGTGTGCCTTGCCACATGTCTGGCAAGAGGGTACAAAGGTGATCCAGGAGTGGATCACCAGATAGCGGTCAAAATTGTCCTTGGAGTAATAAGGACATGTTTCTCGATTATGGAGGTGATAAAGAGTTCGGTGTAAAGGGTTACATCGATGCAAGCTTTAACACCTATCCGAATGACTCTGAGTAGCAAACCGGATATGTATAGTGGAGCAACCATTTGGAATAGCTCCAAGTGGAGCGTGGAAGCAGCATTTATAACATGACCTAGAGATTTGCGAAGTACATACGGATCTGAATGTTGCAGACCCGTTGACTAAAACCTCTCTCACAAGAAAAACATGATCAAACCCAGAACTCATTGAGTCTTAATCACATGATGATGTGAACTAGTTTAGTGACACTAGTAAACTCTTTGGATGTTGGTCACATGGCGATGTGACCTGTGAGTGTTAATCACATGGCGATGTGAACTAGATTATTGACTCTAGTGCAAGTGGGAGACTGTTGGAAATATGCCCTAGAGGCAATAATAAATTGATTATTATTATATTTCCTTGTTCATGATAATCGTTTATTATCCATGCTAGAATTGTATTGATAGGAAACTCAGATACATGTGTGGATACATAGACAACACCATGTCCCTAGTAAGCCTCTATTTGACTAGCTCGTTGATCAATAGATGGTTACGGTTTCCTGACCATGGACATTGGATGTCGTTGATAACGGGATCACATCATTGGGAGAATGATGTGATGGACAAGACCCAATCCTAAGCCTAGCACAAAGATCGTGTAGTTCGTATGCTAAAGCTTTTCTAATGTCAAGTATCATTTCCTTAGACCATGAGATTTTGCAACTCCTGGATACCGTAGGACTGCTTTGGGTGTGCCAAACGTCACAACGTAACTGGGTGGCTATAAAGATACACTACAGGTATCTCCGAAAGTATTTGTTCGGCTGGCACGAATCGAGACTGGGATTTGTCACTCCGTGTGACGGAGAGGTATCTCTGGGCCCACTCGGTAGGACATCATCATAATGTGCACAATGTGATCAAGGAGTTGATCACGGGATGATGTGTTACGGAACGAGTAAAAGAGACTTGCCAGTAACGAGATTGAACAAGGTATCAGGATACCGACGATCGAATCTCGGGCAAGTATCGTACCGCTAGACAAAGGGAATTGTATACGGGATTGATTAAGTCCATGACATCGTGGTTCATCCGATGAGATCATCGTGGAGCATGTGGGAGCCAACATGGGTATCCAGATCCCGCTGTTGGTTATTGACCAGAGAGTTATCTCGGTCATGTCTGCATGTTTCCCGAACCCGTAGGGTCTACACACTTAAGGTTCGATGACACTAGGGTTATAGGGAATAGATATACGTGGTTACCTAATATTGTTCGGAGTCCCGGATGAGATCCCGGACATCACGAGGAGTTCCGGAATGGTCCGGAGGTAAAGATTTATATATGGGAAGTCATCATACGGTCACCGGAATAATTCGGGGGTTACCGGTATTGTACCGGGACCACCGGAGGGGTTCCGGGGGTTCACCGGGAGGGTCCACCTGCCCCGGAGGGCCCTATGGGCTGTATGTGGAGAGGGACCAGCCCCTTAGTGGGCTGGGCGCCTCCCCCCTTAGGGCCCATGCGCCTAGGGTTTTGGGGAACCCTAAAGGGGGGCGCCCCTTGCCTTGGGGGGCAAGGCAACCCCCCTTGGCCGCCGCCCCCTCCTCAGATTGGATCTGAGGGGGCCGGCCCCCCTCTCCCTTGCCCCTATATATATGTGGGGGGTGGGAGGGCAGCCGCACCCAAGTCTTGGCGCAGCCCTTCCCCTCTCCCAAGTCCTCCTCTTCTCCCGTGGTGCTTGGCGAAGCCCTGCAGGATTGCCACGCTCCTCCTTCACCACCACGCCGTTGTGCTGCTGCTGGATGGAGTCTTCCTCAACCTATCCCTCTCTCCTTGCTGGATCAAGGCATGGGAGACGTCACCGGGCTGTACGTGTGTTGAACGCGGAGGTGCCGTCCGTTCGGCACTAGGATCTCCGGTGATTTGGATCACGACGAGTACGACTCCTTCAACCCCGTTCTCTTGAACGCTTCCGCATAGCGATCTACAAGGGTATGTAGATGCACTCTCCTTCCCCTCGTTGCCGGTTTCTCCATAGATAGATCTTGGTGACACGTAGGAAAATTTTGAATTTCTGCTACGTTCCCCAACACCGGCAAGAACATCCTTATAGTAGTTCTCGGGCTTGCGATGCTCCTTCCCCGGCGGCGGCCCGTCCTTCACAAGCTTCTCACCGTCCAGCTTACCCCAGTGCACCTTTGCATGGGAAAGGGCCCGACGGGCACCTTCGATGCAGACGGAGCGCTTGATGACCTCAAGCCTCGGACAGGCCTCCACCAGCCGCCGCACCAGCCCGAAATAGCTCCCAGGCAGGGCCTCTCCGGTCTACAGCCGAACTATGAAGCCCTTCATGGCCTGCTCGGCCGCCTTGTGGAGCTCGACCAGCTGTTTCAGCTGGTCGCTCAAGGGCACAGGGTGTCCGTCCTCAGAATACTGAGACCAGAACACCTTCCCCGTCGAGCTACCATCTTCAACTCGGTAAAATGCGGCGGCATCGGATACGCTGCGGGGAAGATCTGCGAATGCCCCTGGAGAGCTCCGGATTCGGGTAAGTAACAGGTAGTTCACTTTTATATTTCTGCTTTGCATAAAGAATGCCTTACCCGCTGCTATCTTCCTCATCTCCTCCAACACTTGGAGGACCTTTTGGGCTTCGGCCTTGGCAGACTTGGCAGCCTCTAGGGCCGTTGCAAGCTCGGATGCTTGCGCCTTCGACTCCAGCTCCAAACTCTCATGTTTTTTCATGAGAGCCTGAAGCTCTTGCTGCACCTCGCCGACCTGAGCCCCAAGTCTGTCTCGCTCGGTGCGCTCCGCGGCCGTTTTCTTTTTGGCCGCAGACAGCGCCTGCTTAAGGGTTGCCACCTCAGTCGTGGCCCCTACAATAACTAGTACAATCCTGTTACTCTTTTTGCAATCAAGCCTTTTTATAGGCACTTTTTCTGTAAGGTATTTCTTACCTTCTTCCTCCTCGAGCCGCCGCTTGGCAAGGCCGAGCTCTTGCTCGGTCCGCTCGAGGTCCTGCTTCAGGACACCCACCTCCGCAGTCAGTGCGGCGGTGGATAGCAGCGAAGCCTGCATACGCATATTGACTCTTTTTTGTTAGACTCCTGCGATATTTAATAGATCCTCTATTCGGCTTTTCTTTCCGAACGCCAAACAGAGCATCAGGGGCTACTGTCTATGCGGTAATATTTTTACATATTTTTACTTACCTCGAAGCCTGTTAGAAGGCTAGCGCAAGCTTTAGTTAGTCCGCTCTTGGCGGACTAAACCTTCTGGATCACCGTACTCATAATAGTATGGTGCCCCTCGTCGATGGAGGCATCGTCAAGCACCTCCAGCAGATTGTCCGGCACCTCCGGTTGGACGGAGGCTGCCGGCTCAGAAGGCTTGCTCCTCTTGGAAGGAGTTCGGCTACCGCGGTTCGGAACTGTGGATGATTCCGGCGCGGTGTCCGGCACAAAGCCGGACTGAGAGCCCTGGGGAGCCTTATCCCCTTCACTCCCGGAGTCCGGGAGGTTGCCTTGTGGCTCCTCCGGGACCACCTCCTCCTGCCCTGAAGCTTGTCGTGACACCACTTCGGCGTCATCTGCAGTGCGGGGGGAGACAGCGGGCGTAACTGAGTTCACGTCCGATGAGTCCAGGGAGCCGCCCGACGATTCGTCAAATTCGGCCCGGGGCGGACTGCATAATTACATTCGACATTAGGGAAAGCTGTGCAACAAGGGAACATCATGAGTTACTCTAATATCCGAACTTACGATTTCGCCGGACGCTTGGCCCTGTTTGGCCACTCCTCTTTTCCCTCTTCGGCGTTGGAGGCGTAGTCCGGCGGAGGGGTCTTCCTTTTCCTAGACCCTTCGGCCTCCCCCGTTGGGGCGGCCTTCCTCTTCTCTCCTCCCTCCGTTGGGGGGGGGGGAGAGTTTTCTTCTTCCTCCTCCTCGTTTTCGCGGGAGGAGGGCGTCTCGGACTCGTCAGATGACGAGTCCAACACCACCACATTGCGGGCACTCTTTCGAGTCCCTGTGGTCTTCTTCTTCTTGGCCTTCTTCTCCGGCACCACATAAGGCGCCGGAACCAGCAGCTTCGTTAGTAGAGCTGGGGCTGGGTCTTCGGGCAGCGGAGCCGGACAGTTAATCGGTCCGGATATCGCCCGCCAAGCCTGTCAAAGGTAAGGGAGTTTAGATCCCGCATAGAGTCAAACTATGAAAAAAGCTTAACATCCCGTAAAAGGTGTAGATGGCATACCTCGCTAGCGTGACGCCGCGAGCTGTATCCGCGGTCCTCGGAAGCGGATGCGGGAGCCTCGGCGCCCTTGAATAGCATCTTCCAGGCATCTTCGTACGTCGTGTCGAAAAGCCTGCTGAGGGTTTGATGCTGTGCCGGGTCGAACTCCCACAGATTAAAATCCCGTTGTTGGCACGGGAGGATCCGGCGGACGAGCATAACCTGGATTACATTAACAAGCCGGACTGGCTTGTTCACCAGGGACTGGATGCATGTTTGCAATTCGGTCACCTCTTTTTCGTCACCCCACGATAGGCCCATCTCTTTCTAGGACATAAGCCGCGTGGGGGGTCTGGATCGGAACTCGGGGGCTGCGGTCCATTCCGGATCGCGCGGCTCGGTGATATAAAACCACCCGGATTGCCATCCCTTTAGGGTCTCCACGAAAGAGCCCTCGAACCATAGGACGTTGGCCATCTTGCCCGCCATGGCGCCTCCGCACTCTGCCTGGCTGCCGCGCACCACCTTGGGCTTGACGTTGAAGGTCTTGAGCCAGAGGCCAAAATGGGGGCGGACGCGGAGAAAAGCCTCGCACACGACGATAAACGCCGAGATGTTGAGGATGAAGTTCGGAGCCAGATCGTGGAAATCCAGGCCGTAGTAGAACATGAGCCCCCGGACAAATGGGTGGAGTGGAAAACCCAGTCCCCGGAGGAAGTGGGGGAGAAATACTACCCTCTCATGGGGCCTTGGGGTGGAGAGAAGCTGCCCCTCTTTGGGAAGCCGGTGCGCGATGTCCTTGGACAGGTATCCGGCCTTCCTTAGCTTCTTGATTTTACCCTCCGTGACGGAGGAGACCATCCACTTGCCTCCCGCTCCGGACATTGCTGGAGAAGGTTGAGGTGGGAAGTGCGGGCTTGGGCGCTGGAGCTCGGGTGCGCAGGAGATGGATAGGCAAGGGAGGAAGAAGGCGTAGGTAAAAAGGTGGATCCTTGTTCCCTTATATGGGTGGATGCGGTTGTGCGTCCCCACCTGCCTAGTAAAACTCGCTTGCCTCCCAAGCGCCGTGATAAGTGGCGCGGTTGGGTTACCCACGTCCGTATTGATGAGAATCCCATAAAAGGGGGGTACACGATCTCTGCCTTGACAAGACGTGCCAAGGAAACCGCCTCGCAAAACACGCTGAGGTGGAAACGTGAAAACGATTCGAGTGAACGACTTGGCTGTAGTGTGATGACGCACTGCGGGATACGTCAGCAGATTTGATTTGTGTTAATACTATTCTCTCTATGGCAATATGTGGAAACTTATTTTGCAGAGCCGGACACTACTCTTGGTGTTTACAATCTTCTATGAAGGACTTGGAGGAGGAACCCACCTTGCAATGCCGAAGACAATTTGCGCGCCGGACTCGTCGTCATTGAAGCCTGGTTCAGGGGCTACTGAGGGAGTCCTGGATTAGGGGGTGTTCGGGTAGCCGGACTATACCTTCAGCCGGACTCCTGGACTATGAAGATACAAGATTGAAGACTTCATCCCGTGTCCGGATGGGACTTTCCTTGGCGTGGAAGGCAAGCTTGGCGATGCGGATATTCAAGATCTCCTACCATTGTAACCGACTCTATGTAACCCTAACCCTATCCGGTTACAATGGTAGGAGATCTACATATCCGTATCGCCAAGCTTGCCTTCCACGCCAAGGAAAGTACCTTCTGGACACGGGACGAAGTCTTCAATCTTGTATCTTCATAGTCCAGGAGTCCGGCTGAAGGTATAGTCCGGCCATCCGGACACCCCCAAATCCAGGACTCCCTCAGCAGGCTTCTCCAAAAGTCTGTATAAAACCATATGCTTTGATCACACTATCAAAACGTTCATTCCAACTCCGAGAGGCTTGCACCAGTCCATAAATGGATCTTTGGAGCTTGCAAACTTTGTTAGTACCCTTTGGATCGATAAAACCTTCAGGTTGCATCATATACAACTCTTCTTCCAGAAATCCATTCAGGAATGCAGTCTTTACATCCATTTGCCAAATTTCATAATCATAAAATGTGGCAATAGCTAACATGATTCGGACGGACTTAAGCATCGCTACTGGTGAGAAGGTCTCATCGTAGTCAACTCCTTGAACTTGACGAAAACCTTTTGCAACAAGTCGAGCTTTCTAGACAGTAACATTACCATCAGCGTCTATCTTCTTCTTGAAGATCCATTTATTTTCGATGGCATACTGATCATTGGGCAAGTCAACCAAAGTCCACACTTTGTTCTCATACATGGATCCCATCTCAGATTTCACGGCCTCAAGCCATTTTGTGGAATCCGGGCTCATCATTGCTTCCTCATAGTTCGTAGGTTCGTCATGGTCAAGTAACATGACCTCCAGAACAGGATTACCGTACCACTCTGGTGCAGATCTTGCTCTGGTTGACCTACGAGATTCGGTAGTAACTTGATCTGAAGTTTCATGATCATCATCATTGGTTTCCTCACTAATTGGTGTAGGTGTCACAGGAACCGGTTTCTTGAACTACTTTCCAATAAGGGAGCAGGTACAGTTACCTCATCAAGTTCTACTTTCCTCCCACTCACTTCTTTCGAGAGAAACTCCTTCTCTAGAAAGGATCCGTTCTTAGCAACGAATGCCTTGCCTTCGGATCTGTGATAGAAGGTGTACCCAACAGTTTCCTTTGGGTATCCTATGAAGACACATTTCTCCGATTTGGGTTCGAGCTTATCAGGTTGAAGCTTTTTCACATAAGCATCACAAGCCCAAACTTTAAGAAACGACAACTTTGGTTTCTTGCCAAACCACAATTCATAAGGTGTCGTCTCAACGGATTTTGATGGTGCCCAATTTAACGTGAACGCAGCCGTCTCTAAAGCATAACCCCAAAACGATAGCGGTAAATCAGTAAGAGACATCATAGATCGCACCATATCTAGTAAAGTACGATTACGACGTTCGGACACACCATTACGCTGTGGTGTTCCGGGTGGCGTGAGTTGCGAAACTATTCCGGATTGTTTCAAATGTAGACCAAACTCGTAACTCAAATAATCTCCTCCACGATTAGATCGTAGAAACTTTATTTTCTTGTTACGATGATTTTCCACTTCACTTTGAAATTCTTTGAACTTCTCAAATGTTTCAGACTTATGTTTCATTAAGTAGATATACCCATATCTGCTCAAATCATCTGTGAAGGTGAGAAAATAATGATACCCACCGCGAGCCTCAATATTCATCGGACCACATACATCAGTATGTATGATTTCCAACAAATCTGTTGCTCGCTCCATAGTTCCGGAGAACGGCGTTTTAGTCATCTTGCCCATAAGGCATGGTTCGCAAGTACCAAGTGATTCATAATCAAGTGATTCCAAAAGTCCATCAGTATGGAGTTTCTTCATGCGCTTTATACCAATATGACCCAAACGGCAGTGCCACACAAATAAGTTGCACTATCATTATCAACTCTGCATCTTTTGGCTTCAACATTATGAATATGTGTATCACTACTATCGAGATTCAACAAAAATAGACCACTCTTCAAGGGTGCATGACCATAAAAGATATTACTCATATAAATAGAACAGCCATTATTCTCAGATTTAAATGAATAACCGTCTCGCACCAAACAAGATCCAGATATAATGTTCATGATTAACACTGGCACCAAATAAAAATTATTTAGGTCTAAAACTAATCCCAAAGGTAGATGTAGAGGTAGCGTGCCGACGGCGATCACATCGACTTTGGAACCATTTCCCACGTGCATCGTCTCCTCGTCCTTAGCCAGTCTTCGCTTAATCAGTAGTCCCTGTTTCGAGTTGCAAATATTAGCAACAGAACCAGTATCAAATACCCAGGTGCTACTTCTAGCTCTGGTAAGGTACACATCAATAACATGTATATCACATATACCTTTGTTCACCTTGCCATCCTTCTTATCCGCCAAATACTTGGGGCAGTTCCGCTTCCAGTGACCAGTTTGTTTGCAGTAGAAGCACTCAGTCTCAGGCTTAGAACCAGACTTAGGTTTCTTCTCCTGAGCAGAAACTTGTTTGTTGTTATTCTTGAAGTTCCCCTTCTTCTTCCCTTTACCCTTTTTCTCGAAACTGGTGGTCTTGTTGACCATCAACACTTGATGCTCCTTCTTGATTTCTACCTCCGCTGCCTTTAGCATTGCGAAGAGCTCGGGAATTGTCTTATTCATCCCTTGCATATTACAGTTCATTATGAAGCTTTTGTAGTTTGGTGGCACTGATTGAACAACTCTGTCAATGACACTATCAACAGGAAGATTAACTCCCAGTTGAGTCAAGTGATTATGATACCCAGACATTTTGAGTATATGTTCACTGACAGAACTATTCTCCTCCATCTTGCAGCTATAGAACTTATTGGAGACTTCATATCTCTCAATCCGGGCATTTGCTTGAAATATTAATTTCAACCCCTGGAACATCTCATATGCTCCATGACGTTCAAAACGTCGTTGAAGTCCCGGTTCTAAGCCGTAAAGCATTGCACACTGAACTATCGAGTAGTCATCAACTTTACTCTGCCAAACGTTCTTAACGTCATCAGCAGCATCTGCAGCAGGCCTGGCACACAGCGGTGCTTCCATGACGTAATTCTTCTGTGCAGCAATGAGGATAATCCTCAAGTTACGGACCCAGTCCGTGTAATTGCTACCATCATCTTTCAACTTTGCTTTCTCAAGCAACACATTAAAATTCAATGGAACAACAACACGGGCCATCTATATACAATCAACATAGACAAGCAAAATACTATCAGGTACTAAGTTCATGATAAATTTAAATTCAATTAATCATATTACTTAAGAACTCACAATTAGATAGACATCACTCTGATCATCTAAGTGATCACGTGATCCAAATCAACTAAACCATGTATGATCATCACGTGAGATGGAGTAGTTTTCAATGGTGAACATCACTATGTTGGTCATATCTACTATATGATTCACGCTCGACCTTTCGGTCTTAGTGTTCCGGGACCATATCTGCATATGTTAGGCTCGTTAAGTTTAACCTGAGTATTCTGTGTGTGCAAAACTGGCTTGCACCCATTGTAGATGAACGTAGAGCTTATCACACCCGATCATCACATGGTGTCTCGGCACGACGAACTTTGGCAACGGTGCAAACTTAGGGAGAACACTTTTACCTTAAAATTTAGTGAGAGATCATCTTATAATGCCACCGTCAAACAAAGTAGAATAAGATGCATAAAGGATAAACATCACATGCAATCAATATAAGTGATATGATATGGCCATCATCATCTTGTGCTTGTGATCTCCATCTCCGAAGCACCGTCATGATCACCATCGTCACCGGCGCGACACCTTGTTCTCCATCGTAGCATCATTGTCGTCTCGCCAACTATTGCTTCTACGACTATCGCTACCGCTTAGTGATAAAGTAAAGCAATTACAGGGCGATTGCATTGCATACAATAAAGCGACAACCATATGGCTCCTGCCAGTTGCCGATAACTCCATTACAAAACATGATCATCTCATACAATAAATATAGCATCATGTCTTGACCATATCACATCACAACACGCCCTGCAAAAACAAGTTAGACGTCTTCTACTTTGTTGTTGCAAGTTTTACGTGGCTGCTATGGGCTGAGCAAGAATCATTCTTACCTACGCATCAAAACCACAAAGATAGTTCATCAAGTTAGTGGTGTTTTAACCTTCTCAAGGACCGGGCGTAGCCACACTCGGTTCAACTAAAGTTGGAGAAACTGACACCCGCCAGCCACCTGTGTGCAAAGCACGTGGGTAGAACCAGTCTCGCGTAAGCGTACGCGCAATGTCGGTCCAGGCCGCTTCATCCAACAATACTGCTGAACCAAAGTATGACATGCTGGTAAGCAGTATGACTTGTATCACCCACAACTCACTTGTATTCTACTCGTGCATATAACATCAACGCATAAAACCTGGCTCGGATGACACGATTGGGGAACGTAGTAATTTCAAACAAATTCCTACGCACACGCAGGATCATGGTGACGCATAGCAATGAGAGGGGAGAGTGTCGTCCACGTACCCTCGTAGACCGTTAAGCGGAAGCGTTATGACAACGCGGTTGATGTAGTCGTATGTCTTCATGATCGACCGATCCTCAGTACCGAACGTATGGCACCTCCGTGTTCAGCACACGTTCAGCTCGGTGACGTCCCGCGAACTCACGATCCAGTAGAGCTCGGGGAAGAGTTTCGTCAGCATGACGGCGTGGTGAAGATGTTGATGAAGCTATAGTGGCAGGGCTTCGCCTAAGCACCACTACAGTATGACCGAGGTGGATTATGGTGGAGGGGGACACCGCACACGGCTGGGAGAGATCTTTTGTGATCAACTTGTGTGTCTAGAGGTGCCCCCCTGCCCTTGTATATAAAGGATCAAGGGGGAGGCCAGTCGGCCCTTGTTGGTGCGCCAGGAGGAGGAATCCTCCTCCTAGTAGGAGTAGGATTCCCCTCTTTCCTACTCCTACTAGGAGGGGGGAAGGAAGGGAGAGAAAGAGAAGGAAAGGGGGGCGCTGCCCCCCTCTCCTAGTCCAATTCAGACTAGAGGGGAGGGGGCACTGCCTGCCCTAGGCCGGCCCCTCTCTCTTTCCCTTATGGCCCAACAAGGCCCATTAGCCTCCTGGGGGTTCCGGTAACCCCTCTGGTACTCCGGTAACATCCCAATTTTACACGGAACTCTTCTGATATCCAAATGTAGGCTTCCAATATATCAATCTTCATGTCTCGACCATTTCGAGACTCCTCGTCATGTCCGTGATCATATCCGGGACTCCAAACTACCTTCGGTACATCAAAACATATAAACTCATAAAACCGATCACCACAGAATTTTAAGCGTGCGGACCCTACAGGTTCGAGAACTATGTAGACATGACCGAGACATGTCTCCGATCAATAACCAATAGCGGAACCTGGATGCTCATATTGGTTCCTACATATTCTACGAAGATCTTTATCGGTCAAACCGCATAACACTATACGTTGTTCTCTTTGTCATCGGTATGTTACTTCCTCGAGATTTGATTGCTGGTATCCCAATACCTAGTTCAAGCTCATTACCGGCAAGTCTCTTTACTCGTTTTGTAATGCACTATCCCACAACTAACTCATTAGTTGCATTGCTTACAAGGCTTATAGTGATTTGCATTACTGAGAGGGCCCAGAGATACCTCTCCGACAATCGGAGTGACAAATCCTAATCTTGATCTATGCCAACTCAACAAGTACCACTAGAGACACCTGTAGAGCACCTTTATAATCACCCAGTTACGTTGTGACATTTGGTAGCACACAAAGTGTTCCTCCGGTATTCAGGAGTTGCATAATCTCATAGTTATAAGAACATGTATAAGTCATGAAGAAAGCAATAGCAGTAAAAAAATGATCAAGTGCAAAGCTAACGGAATGGGTCAAGACAATCACATCGTTCTCCTAATGATGTGATCCCATTGATCAAATAACAACTCATGTCTATGGTTTGGAAACTTAACCATCTTTGATCAATGAGCTAGTCAAGTAGAGGCATACTAGTGACACTATGTTTGTCTATGTATTGACACATGTATTATGTTTTCGGTTAATACAATTCTAGCATGAATAATAAACATTTATCATGAAATAAGGAAATAAATAATAACGTTATTATTGCCTCTAGGGCATTTTTCCTTCATGTGTGGAGTGTGGCTTGGCGATAATTCGAGGCAGGGTCGCTTTATATAGCCGGAGCAAGAGGGGGGGACGTGTCGCCGCCAGAGCGCTCTGGACACGCGGTGAACATCGAAGAGAAGCTCCAACGCAAGGGGGCAAGGCTCAGCGTCAACGCAAGAGCTTGCCCACGCTCGCGGACAAGCATAGGAGGCGGTTGGAGAAGAGGACAAGCGCACGCGCGCATTGTGGAGTTTTGGACACGACGCGCCCGTGCTTGCTGCGGCGGCTCCGGCGTTAGAGAGCGCCAGGCAGCAGTCAAGGGTGATGGCTCGAGGCTTGTGGTGCGGTGCGGCAGTTGGCGGCGAGCGCTGGAACAAGCACGCGCAATACAGAGGGCAAGGCGCCAGCCAGAACGCGTCGAGACGCTGCCAGGCGCCATGTTCTCGCGCGGTCACTAAGCTGGCATGGTCAAAACGACGTCCAGGAGCGGGCAAACCTTGTCTACGTGCTCGACCATGCAGTGTTACGTCTAGGAGAGGTGATGGCTCATACCCACATCAAATCAGGGCAGAAACCACGGTGAAAACCAAGTCCGAAAAAAGAGAGAGGGCAAGTCCAGAAAAAGAGAGAAGGCAAAATCCAGGTTGTCACAGCAATGTCCTCCTCCTGGACGGAGGAGGCCATCCACTTTCCTTGACATCCGGATCCAAACATGGTTGAGTGCTTGCTTGAGACGGAGAAGATGAGAACTTGGGCATTGGAGCTCAAGAATGGAAGGGCAGACGAAGAGAGAAGGTGTGGGTGAAGAAAAGGGATTCTTATCTCCTTATAAAGGCAGTAAATATTGAACGCCTCCCCACTCGCCTTAAAATTCTCCTACTCCTAAGGGCTTTGTAAACGGCACGGTTGGGTTACCTACGCCTGTATTGATGAGAATCCCATAATAAGGGGACACGATCTCTGCTTTGACAAGACATG
Source organism: Triticum dicoccoides (assembly GCF_002162155.2). NCBI lineage: Eukaryota > Viridiplantae > Streptophyta > Magnoliopsida > Poales > Poaceae > Triticum > Triticum dicoccoides. The sequence goes on from NC_041388.1 coordinate 588,261,216, forward strand.
CCAATGGCAACCGCGTCAGGAAACATGGAGCGGCAGATGAAAAATGGTTCAAAATTATGACCAGACAGATGTGATGTCATGTTACAGAAAGTTGTCAGTAGATTGGACTCATGGAATATTATATTCTCTCTACGGTTGTGTGTGGTGTTGTGTTACAGGTCTGGACACTTTCAAATACGTCCGAAGACTATCTTGGAGTTCGGAGGGAGGAACCCGCCTTGCAATGCCGAAGACAGATCTACACACCGGATACGTTGTCATTGAAGCCAGGTTCAGGGGCTACTGAGGGAGTCCTGGACTAAGGGGTCCTTGGGCGTCTGGCCTGTTAGCCATGGGTCGGACTGATGGGCTGTGAAGATACGAAGACCGAAGATTGGACCCGTGTCCGGATAGGACTCTCCTTGGCATGGAAGGCAAGCTTGGTGACCAAATATGTAGATTCCTTTCTTTGTAACTGACCTTGTGTAACCCTAGATCCTCCTGGTATCTATATAAACCGGAGGACTTAGTTCGGAGGATACATTGTCGTAACCATACAAGCTAGGCCTCTAGGGTTTTAGCCATTACGATCTCATGGTAGATCAACTCTTGTAATACTCATATTCATCAAGAACAATCAAGTAGGACGTAGGGTATTGCCTCCATAGAGAGGGCCTGAACCTGGGTAAAACATTGTGTCCCCTGTATCCTGTTACCATCGACCTGCACAGTTCGGGACCCCCTACCCGAGATCCGCCGGTTTTGACACTGACACCCCTCGCCTTGATCTCTCCGCCCCTCGCGAGCCAGCCTAGCGGGGCCACCCCCGAGGAGGTCTTGCATCATCCGCCTCGCGAGGCTTGGACCCTCGCGAGGGTCTTAAGTGTTTGCTGGTGAAGATGGGTCGTATAGGGCCGCTGGCGGAGCCACGCCGTGGGCCACAGGCAGGCAAGTCTTGGGACCCCTGTTCCCAGGACGCCGACAGTAACCCCCGGGCCCAAGGCGCGCTCGGACTTGGCTTCGAGGCGAAGCCAAGGGGCAAGTGCTGAGTGTCGCGGGCCCCAACAGCCTGCGGCCTCGGTGGCCGCATGGCAATTGATGGGATGTGGGCGTCTCCGCTTCCCCATGCCGCCTCGGCAACTGCCCAACTTGACGAGTCCCTGCTGCATGCAGAGAAAACCATCATTATGTGTGATCGTGGGAGTCACCGGTTGGCCTTCTCTTGCTATAAATGAGGAGGGGGCGGAGCCCTCGTCGCTCATCTCTTCCTGCTCCACTCGTTTCTTCTCCCTTGCTTCACTACTAGCAGCGACACCTTATGGCGCCGGTGAAGAGGTTCTCGGCCGCAGAGAAGGGGAAGGCCCACCAGGAGGGGCCCGGCTCTCCGCCGCCCAAGAGAGGGCGTGGTCGCCCGCGTAAGCACGCCGCGACCCCCATCGTGGCCCCTTGCGGCCGCGGCGGCGCCTCCTCGCGCGGTGGGAGTCGCCTAGGTTGTGGCAGCCCCGTCGACGAAGTGAGGCGCGCCATGGTTGCGCGGCCTCCTCGGCTATGCTTCCACTCGGCGGAGGTGTTGCTGGAGTTTGTTTTGTGGTCGAAGAACCCGGCCGGCACCTAGCTTCAGCTCCCGCGCTTCTTCCCCGGCGAACTGCCGGCCACGGGTCCAGGCGGTCTCTGGCTGCAGGCGGACGGCTGCTGTAGCAAGGCTTCGTGGGTCACGGTGGAAGTCTCTGTCGCAGGCAACGCAGCCCTGGCCCGTGGCTGGCAGACGTTTGCCCGCGCGCGCGGCCTAGGCAGGCGGTGTATCCTTCACTTCAAGTACAACGGCAACGCGACCCTCTACATGCGGGTATTCGGGGAAGATGGTCGCCGCGTCAGATGCTGCCCTAAGGACAATGACGGCAGCAAGGTGCTCGGCCTTGGCAACGGCCATGACGAGGATGAAGGTGGACTCGTCCTCAGCGCTGGCAGCGGCTCGTCCAGTTACGGCGGCTCTTTCTCCGGCGACAGCTCCAACAGCGGCGGTTATGACCAGCCGCCGCGCCCTCTTCGAAGGCGGTAGCGGATCATCTCGTCGCTGCGCCCCAGTGAAGCGTGAGGAGGGGTCTGGTTGAGTCCAGGGGGCGCCGAGGGCCTATCCTCACGAACCATCACGGGGGTGCGCGCTGCTTTCGTTTTGTTCTTTCATTTCTTCATGCATCTAAAAAGAAACAAGTATGGGGCCCTGCAGGGGCGTGCAACGAACCGTGATTTCCAAGTCGCTATATTATGTTTATCGTTCATGTGTCGTGTTGCAGTATCAGCGTTCTATGTAGGCATGTAGAGATAACTTAGCTTGATGTGTCTGAAGTAGTTTCCGCCTCGTGAGGCATGCCTCTCCCAGTACCTGGTGAGACCTCCTTGCCATTGGCTTGGGAGGTGTCGAGGAACTGTAAAAATTTGTTAAGAACCTCTTATTCTTCCAAGCCCAGGTCGTAGGCGCGGCCGGCCATGACCCAGAGCTCCACATCGTGATACCCGAGGGGCACGGATTAAGGGAGGAGCGCCAGCTTGCGAGCTCGAGCGAGGGTGCCTCGCGAAGAACGGGAAAAACGCTCACGAGTGCACCTGTCCAGCCCCCTCGCGAGGCATGTGAGGGAGAGTACGGGCCAAAACAAAGAACCGAGGGAAGAACAAAGGAAAAGGCGATCGAACCAAGATGACAAGAAAAACCAGAATGCAAACTTCCATTAAAAAAGGGGCAAGCCAACTACGGAAAGCAAATGAAAAGCCGCATCCGGCACCTAGTCTAGTCTTCTCACCAGCGTGGAGCTAAGTGCTGCCACTAGGACGTGGGAGGGACCCCCGAGGCCCGAGGGCGGCACTCCTGAGACTCCGGGGTGTGTACAACCTCACTCATTATTACGTGAGAGTGTCACGAGCGGAGACCTTCACAGACATGGGGCCTTGCTTCATGGGTAGAACTTCCTGAGGTGTTGGATGTTCCAGGCGTTCTGGATGGGGATCCCGTCCTGCGTCTCCAGGCGCACGGCGCCAGGCCTGGAGACGCGAGCAACCCTAAACGGGCCCTCCCACATGGGCGAGAGCTTATGCAGCCCTTCCCTGGAGAGCACCTGCCTTAGGACGAGGCCGCCCACCTCGAGCGTCCTGCAGCAGACGCTGCAGCAGTGATATCGCCGCAGCGCCTGCTGGTATCTTGCTACTCGAAGCATGGCTTCGCGGCGGCGTTTCTCCCCCGGCACAAGGTCCATCCCCCGCATGGCGTGCTGCTGCGTCTCATCAAACGCCAGGACCCGCGCGAAGCGATGCTTGACCTCGTGAGGGAGAACCGCTTCTACTCCGTAGACGAGGAAGAATGGGGTCTCGCCTGTTGGCTTGGTGGCGGTGGTGCGGACGGACCACAGCATAGACTGGAGCTCATCATGCCAGCCCCTGCCGTAGGCCTCAAACTTCTTCTTGAAGGTCCTGGTCTTGAGGCCTCTCAGGACCTCCGCGTTGGCATGTTCAGCTTGGCCATTGCTCCTGGGGTGTGCCATCGAAGCGTAGCAGATCTGCGTTCTAAGGTTAGCACAATATGTCTTGAAGAGATTGCTAGTGAACTGCGAGCCATTGTCGGTGATGATGCGATTAGGGACCCCGAACCGGCTCATGAGACCCTTGATGAACTTGACCGCAGATCCGGCCGGGATGGTGCAGACAGCTTCTACCTCCGCCCATTTGGTGAACTTGTCGATGGCGACATAGAGGTAGCGGTAGGCCCCAGGCGCTCGAGGGAACGGGCCTAAGATATCCAGCTCCCGGACTACGAACGGCCACGAGAGCGGGATGGTCTGGAGGCCCTGAGCTGGCTGGTGGATCTGCTTGGCGTGGAATTGGCAGGCCTCGCAAGACTTCACCAGCTCGCTTGCGCCATTGAGCGCCATAGACCAGTAGAACCCGCTGTGAAACGCCTTGCCGATGAGGGTTCGTGACGACGAGTGGTGCCCGCAGTCTCCGCCATGTATGTCAGCCAGCAACTCGTTCCCCTATTCCCTAGAGATGCATCGCAAGGAAATGTCATTTGGCTGCTTCCTGTATAACTCACCGTCCTGGATGCAGTATGCCAGAGCCTATCAGGCCATGTGCTCCGCGTCCTCCTCTTTTTCTGGCAGCATCCCTTGCATCAGGTATCCCTTGAACTCCTTGGTCCAGCACCCCTCTTGAGGCTCGAGCGCCAGGAGTAGGCACGCTCCCGAGGTCGGGCCACAGGCCGGGGCTCCTGAGGCAGATGGTTGGGGGAGCTCCTCCCGAGGCGGCGCCGGCCCCGAAAGCGGAGGTGCTGCCGACGACTTGAAGAGCCGCTCCTCAAAGACGCCAGGCTCTTGGGGTTGTCACTTGGATGCCCTTTTGGCGATGTCATCGGCCTCCTTGTTGGTACCACGGGGCACATGCTGCAACTCTAGGCCCAGGAAATGCTTTTCCATTTTGCGTACCTTCGCGAGGTATGCCTCCATGTGCTCGTCCTTCGGCTCGTATACCTTGTTGGAGAAGTTGACGAGGAGCTGCGAGTCGCCCCTGCTGGTGAGGCGCTTCACCCCTAGGGCCATCGCAGCCTTGAGGCCAGAAATGAGGCCTTCATACTCCGCGATGTTGTTGGAGACCTTCTTGTCTTGCTGGAAGCAGAGCTCCACGGCATAGTAGAGCTTGTCCTGAGTGGGCAAGATGAGCACTGCTCCAGCTCCCATGCCCTGGCGTGCGAACGCACCATCGAAATACATGACCCAGCCATCTGGTGCTTCACTTCCTGGCGAGAGGGATCGGTCCTCGCCTGCTTCAAACCCTGGGGCATCAGTCCATTCCGCCACGAAGTCGGCGAGCACAGCCCCCTTGATGACCCTAGTTGTGTTGAACTCCAGCTGGAATGCTTGCAGCTCAATGTTCCATTCGGTGGCTCTTCCAGCAGCGTTGGGTCTCCTGAGTACCCTCTCCAGCGGGTAGGCCGAGACGACCTTGATTGGGTGACCTTGGAAGTAGTGCCACAGTTTATGCGAGGCCACCAAGAGTGCGAGCAAGAGCTTCCAAGGCATGGGGTACCATGCCCTTGCATCCGGCAGTACCGTGCTGACGAAGTACACCAGGTGCTCGACGAGGGCGGGAGCGTCGACAGAGCCTGCGCCTGCCAGAAGTTGGGGCGTCTCCTGAGGTGACGGGGCCCCAAGAGTCTGGTCGCCCACTGGGGCCTCTGCTGGCCCGCGAACGCCGCCTTGCTGGGCCTGGTCACTCGTTGGTGTTGTCGGAGCCTTTGCAGTGCCCTTTGGGTCCTGTATCGCCCCGGCTGGGGGCGCGGCATGGCGCGGCAGACCCTTGGTCTGGCGCTCTTACCAAACCGACACTAGAGTTGCGCGAGTGGAGTGGGGAGTGGCGGCAAGGTAAAGCACCAGGGGCTCAAGAGGGCGAGGCGCCACCATCACCGGAGGGCTGGTCAGGTATCTCTTGAGGACTTGAAATGCTTGGTCAGCCTCCGGGGTCCATTCGAATGGGCCCTTCTTCTTCATCACCTTGAAGAATGGCAGGGTGCGCTCTCCTAGCTTGGAGATGAAGCGTCACAGCGAGGTCACGCAGCCTGCAAGCTTCTGCATCTCCTTGTGAGTTTGTGGTGGGCTCATGTCTTCTATCTCTTGACCTTCTCTGGGTTAGCCTCGATCCCCCTGTGGGACACGAGGAAGCCCAGCAGCTTGCCAAAGGGGACACCGAATACGCACTTCTCTGAGTTGAGATGTGGGTCTACCTGGCGCAGGCTTGCGAAGGTCTCCTCCAGGTCTTGAATCAAAGTTCTTTCCTCCCGAGACTTTACCACAATGTCGTCGACGTAGGCTTCAGCATTCCTCCCGAGCTGCTGACCCAGGGCGATGTGCATCAGCCGCTGAAAGGTCGCGCCTGTGTTGCGCAACCCAAACGACATGCAAGTGTAGCAGTACACCCTGCATGGGGTCAGGAAGGCCGTCTTCTCCACATTATCCACTGCCATCTTAATCTGGTGATAGCCTGAAAACACGTCCAGGAAGCACAGCAGGTCGCATTCGACGGTGGAGTCGACAAACTAGTCGATGCGCGGGAACGGGTCTTGGGGACAGGCCTTGTTGAGGTTGGTGAACTCGACACACATGCGCTCCTTCCCGCCTTTCTTCGGTACGACGACGGGGTTCGCCAGCCACTCAAGGTACCGAACCTCGCGAATGACACCTGCTGCCTCCAGCTTGCGGGTTTCCTGGATGATGAAGGACTGCTTCTCTGTGGACTATCGCCACGCCTTCTGCTTCACAGGGTGCACATTGGGGCACACCCTCAAGTGATGCTCGATCACCCCTCTTGGGACCCCTACTAGCTACTTGGGTTCCCAGGCGAATACATCCTTGTTCGCGCGCAGGAACTTCACCAATTCCGCCTCTTAATCCGGGTCGAGGTTGGCGCCTATGGTGAAGGTGGCTCCTGAGGACCCATCTTCCTCGACTAGCACCTGCTTGGTTTCGGCCCAATCTTGAGTGAACAACTGCTTCTTCTTTACTGGCGCGACCTCTTTAGCCCCTGGGGTGGCCTCGTTGGCCGGTTGCGCTGCTACGGCGGTTTTGAGGGCACACTTGAGAGCTACCAGAGCCTCCTTGGTGTCCCCAACTACGGTGAGGACGGCCTTGCTCCCGGGCATCTTCATGAGGTTGTAGGCCAGATGGGTCGCTGCCATAAACTGAGCTAGAGCCGGGTATCCGAGGATGGCGTTGTATGGGAGGCCGATGCGGGCGATGTCAAAGTCGATCAGCTCGGTGCGGTAGTTATCGTGAGTGTCGAAGGTCATAGGAAGGCGGATTTTCCCCAAGGGGATGGTGGAGCCGCCGCCAACCCCGGAGAAGGGCTTGCTGGGGTGGAGCCGTTCGAGTGGTATGTGAAGAAGGCTAAAATCCTCCACAGAGAGCACGTTGAGACTGGCGCCACCGTCGATGAGGGTCTTGGTGATAGTTACGCTGCAGATGGTGGGCGTGCAAAGCATTGGGAGCACGCCCGAGCCGACGGTGGTGACGGGGTGATCCCCCGAGTCAAAGGTGAGGTCGGCCTTGGGTGCCACCCAGCCCGGGGGAGCTCCTTGCCGCACGGAAGTGGCGCCAATCTGACAGAAGAACGGCTTGGTGTGACGGTCGGAGGGCGGTGCCTGTGAGCCGCCGAGGAGGGCTGCTACGGCGAGAGGCACCTGTGCCATGAGGCGCGTGACGAAGAGACCGCGCGGCTCCTCCCAGGAGGCCAGCGAAGATCCTGGTAGGCTGAGCAGCCAAGTGTGTGGCACGCCGGCCAAGACTAGGGGGAACCAGTTGGCCATGACCTGGTCGTTGCCTCCGGCTTCGAGGACGGCCTACTCATACGCCTGCAGGAAGGCCGCCGGATCTGCCGCGTCGTCGTAGCGGGGCGATATCTCTGGCTTGAACTTGCGCGGCCACCGCACCTGTCGCAAGGTGTGGGTGAAGGCCCGGACGCCCGCGACGCATCCGCAGGCGCCCGCCTGCCTAACTAGAGGGATGGCATCTGCCATGGAGCTGGACGAAGCAAGCGGAGAGGCGAAGTTTCGGCGCACCCCCTACCTGGAGCGCCCAGATTTCGGGTTCCGGCAAAACCCTTGAGGTTCGAACTCTGGGGTGCGCACGAAGATCTCTCCTCCCCTAGCTCACGCTCTCACCGCAATCTCAAATCTCAACACGTCGAACTCGTAGAACAAAGGACACAGGGTTTATACTGGTTCGGGCCACCGATGTGGTGTGATACCCTACTCTAGTGTGGTGTGGTGGATTGCCTCTTGGGCTGAGAATGAACGGGTACAAGGGAAGAACAGCCTCCTGAGGAGAGGTGTCCTTGAGCTCGGTGAGCTTGTCTGGTGGCCTTGGTGGAATGGATCCGGTCCAAGATGAAATGCCTCCCTACGGTGGTGGCTAGTCCTATTTATAGAGGCCCTGGTCCTCTTCCCAAATGTTAGGCGGGAAGGGATCCCACAACGGCCAATTTGAAGGGGGACAACTAGTACAAGCTATCCTGACAAAAGGTGGTCTTCGCCTGCCAAAGGCTTGGTGGTGATGACGTCCTGGGCTCCATGGTGACCTCTGTCCTGCCGTCCTGCTGGTCTTGGTCTTGTTGCACCGATATGGAAACCTTTGCCTGATGCCTCCGGACTCCTCGCATGCGCCTGTCCCTTTAGCACCAAAGAGGAAATGAGGACACTACGCGCACTGGCGCCCGCCTGGCCTTGGTCGTCATGGCTTGCGTCACAGGAACCTCGCGAGGTGCCCCTCGCCATGATCTCTCCGCCCCTCGCAAGCCAGCCTAGCTGGGCCGCCCCCGAGGAGGTCTTGCATCGTCCGTCTCGCGAGGCTTGGCCCCTCGTGAGGGTCTTGAGTGTTTGCTGGTGAAGATGGGTCGTACAGGGCCACTGGCGGAGCCACGCCATGGGCCGCAGGCAGACAAGTCTGGGGACCCCCGTTCCCAGGACGCCGACAGGGCCTCCGTGCCAGTGTGGAGCTCGACTCGATCCGGGTTAGTGGTGGTGGGAGACTTGTCTCCCCTCTGTCTGGGTAGCTTGGTGAGGCATCCTTAGTTGTGTTTCTTTGATGGGTCGAAATTCCAGCGCTATGCAGACTGCAGCGGTGGCGTTCTGTACGGGCTTTAGGCCACCAGATCTGGCTGGTTAGAGGGTGCAGGTGGTAGCCCGCCCTTCCCTACCTAGAGGACATGCGCGAGCCCTCATGCTGGTGGCTTGTTGTGGTTCCCTGCGGTGGATGCATGTCAGATTTAGCGGTCGGCCAGATCTGGTTCGACACTGAGACATGGTGGCGGTCCCTATGTGGTGATGGCACAATTGTTGTGCAGTGGTGCATGGGTCAATGGAGATGCTAGTTGGCGTTGGTTAACCGTGTGGGAATGGAGGTTTTGCTGCTCTGGGAGGAAGCTTGTTCGATGTTGGTCGACCGACGATCCCTGTGGGCATCACTTTCTTCCTTTGAGGCGTCGTCGGGGAGATTAGTGCATCCTCAACTCACGTGTCAAGATCTTTGGGTGAAATGCATGATCATATTGGATCAGGCGGCGGCTCCGACGTTGTTTTCCCTCTTAAGGGCACCATCTTGGTGATCTTGGCCTCATTTGTGCTTCATGCGGGCTGGGCGTGCATGGCATCACGGTTGGCGGGTGCCTGACTGGCGGTGTGGGAGATTGATGTGGCGGTGCTACTTGTGTGGCAACGATGTTGGTGGAGAGCAGAGCCGAGTCATGGCTTACCCTTTTGATGTCGACGGTCCGGTGCACCAATGGGTGTGCCCATGTTGGTTTCTTGCTGTGACAGAGAAGTTGGAGCTGCAGGCGGCAGTGCCACTGCGGCAACGATGACTCCATGATGATGGTTTCAAGCGGGCAGTGTTCTCCGGATGTTACGCTGGACTAGGTTGGTGCGAGTTTTGCAACTTTCTCCTGTGAAGCTCTTCGGCAAAATCAGAATTGCCATGGCCTCGACGCCCCGGTCGACACCTCTCGACGGTTGGTAACTTTGTGCTTGTCCAAGGCGAAGTGGAAGTTACCTGATCTGATGTGATGGATGGTGCCGATGACATTCTCGGTTGGTGTTGATGATCCAATTGTGTCGTTGGTTGTGTAGTGATCTTGTTTGTGTCCAGATCTTGTTGTGTTGTGACCTTGAGGTTAAGAATAGGGCCCTCGTCGACAAATGGTTGTTTAAATTACTGACGAAAAACGGTGTATGGCAAACCCTCCTAAGGAGGAAATATGTGGGTTCCAAGGAGGTGTTCCAAGTATACTGGAAGCCTGGGGATTTCCACTTTTTGGGGGGGGGGTCTAATGGCTACGAAGGAATATTTCTTCTACTATGGATCCTTCTCAATTAAGGATGGCTCGGAAATTAGACTCTAGGAGGATAAGGGGTTAGGAAATACCACACTCCGGGAACAATACCCGACTCTATACAACATTGTGCGCCACAAGAGTGACACTATCGCCACGGTAATGGATTCATTTATGCCAAAATGTGATGTTTAGAAGAGATTTAGTTGGACCAAGACTCCATTCGTCGAACATCCTGTCTAGCGGTTGTCCACGGTGCAATTGTCACATGGGTCTGATATATTCCGATTGAACATCCAAGGGAATGGACAATTTTCAGTGGAGTCTATGTATAGAGCGTTAATCCAGTCTGATGTGCTAGTTGTTAATAATAAGAAGATCTAGAAGATGAAGATACCTTATTAAGAGGAATTGGGATGGAAGTCCGCAATGTATCTTTTGTCACCATGGTGAGACGATAAAACATTTATTCTTCCAATGCAAATTGGCTCATTTTATATGGTTAGTCATTGAAATAGCTTCTGTCTTGTATCCTCCTTGTAGTGTGCTAATGTATCTGGCAACTGGTTACATAAAATTGATCACAGATTTAGAACTCTTCTCAGGGTGGGAGCACTTTCTGTTATTTCATCGCTTTGGCTATGTAGAAATGATAAGGTTTTTAATGATAAAAGTACTTCTGTGATGCGGGTTATCTACATATGTACCAGGACTCTTCGTTTATGGTCCTATCTACAACGCCTGGAGAATCGAGACCTATTTACGGATGTGTGTACATGATTGGAGGTTACGGCGAGGGATACTTTTACTCAACATGGGTGGCAGCATGATCTTAGGAGTGGCCCCCTCCACTCTAGGCGTTATACGAACTCTTCATGTTTGTTTGTATTTCGTCTTTTTATTTTTTGTTTGTGTGAGAGAACCTTGTTTGGTCGTGTGCATTTTAGTTATACAGGAGACGGATGTAATGCTTAATAAAGCACCTTTTTTTGAAAAAGAAAGTCATCCGTGAGTGTTTCATGTGAGGTTTGTAATTTAAGCGTTTACCCTGTTTTTCTCTAATTAATCGAACAACTCTCTTATTTTTTGCCTTGTTTCAAATAAAAGCATTGCGAAAATAAAGATGCTAGTACAGAAAACATGATCCTGGATTGTCTATGGTGTGCTCAACCTTTTATTTTAGATGTAAACAAAGATAAAGCAGCGAGCTAATTTAGTTAATTACAAGTTTATTTTTGAAGGTCGCGGATCAAACACTTATGCAGATAGATTAATTAAGTTTTCAAACTCTCTTGATCAGGGGCGGCACCTTTGGTTGATTCATTCCCATGATTCTTTGGCTGATTCATGTGGACCATGATCAATAAAGCTTAGAGATACCTAAAATATTTAAATAATAAGTTTCACACGAGTGGCATAAAGTAACACTGCCCTAATATTTTTATAACTAAAATTACCATAAAAACCAAAAAAAAGCTAAAACTTGTCATCCAAATAGAAAGTTGTCATGCTTCACAACTAAAGTTGCCATCCTCGCATAGCTAAAGTTTTCATAAAAAAACATCAGGACGAAATTGCTTCATGTCACACGTGTGACACTTATCAGGGTAAAAAAATGTAAAGGGAGTTTTTTTGTTGTTGTTGAGAACATCCAAACGGATTTATTCGTGGACTAACAAAGAGCATTTCATGTCGAAATCACTAATTAAGGAGTACTCGTTGCAAAGAACACTTCACTTTTCCAGGTCGCGACAAGTGGTGCACATGCAGCGCGCCATTTGTCGCAACCTGAAAATTTTCCCTTTTTTCGTAGATCCGTTTATTCAAAACGTTTTATCTCTTAAACCGTGCGTCCAAATCTCGAACCGTTTTCACCATTGGATTCCTCGCGTCGAGATCTTCAAAACTAGATCTCATGTTGATAGGTTTTGACAAACTTTTTTTTCACAAAAAAAACCGGACGAAAAAACCGAACCGGGAGCATAGTTGTTTTCCCTTTCCGAAAGAGGCACACCCGTGCCTCTCGCGAAATCACAACCGTACCTCTCGTGGAAGCAAAACCGTGACTCTCGTGGAAAGAAAAAAACAGAAAACGCGTTTTTTCCGTTTTCGAGAGGCACAACCGTGACTCTCGCGAAAGCACAACCGTGCCTCTCGCGGAAGCAAAACCGTGACTCGTGAAAGAAAAAAAACAGAAAATGCGTATTTTTTTCCCTTTCCGAGAGGCACGACCGTGACTTTCGCGTAAGCACAACCATGCCTCTCGCGGAAGCAAAACCGTGACTCTCACGAAAGAAAAAAAATAAAAAACACGTTTTGTTTTTCCCTTTCCGAGAGGCACGGCCGTGACTCTCGCAAAGCACAACCGTGCCTCTCGCGGAAAAAAACCGTGGCTCTCGCAAAAGAAAAAAACAGAAAATGTGTTTTTTTCGTTTTCGAAAGGCACGGCCGTGACTCTCGATAAAGCACAACCGTGCCTCTCGCGGAAAAAAAACCGTGACTTTTACGAAAGAAAAAAAAAAGAAAACGCGTTTTTTCGCGCAAAAAAAAATTCGAAATTTTTTTGATCAAAAAGCTAAGAAAGACTGGGCGAAAACCAAAATGTCCAAAAAAATCGGGAAAAAACCCGTTTAAAAAGCCAAAAACGCGTGTAGAAAAATAAAAAAACAAAATTCAAAGGAAGCGTCCAGAGCGCGACACGTGGCGAATGTCTGAGAATACGCGAAGTGACGCTGATTGTTGCGAGGCTTCCGAAGGAGCGCTCGTTAACTAGTTGCTCCCATCTCATGTCCCTAAAAAAAAGAGCTTCTCATGGGCTACGAACGGGCCACGACTAAAAACAGATTCAGCGAGAGCGATGGGCTGCTTTCCGCGGGGTCCACGTCGCCGCTCGCCTCGCCAGTCGTTTTTTCTCGTGGCCCCTGAATTTTCCCCTCCCTTCTCCGCAGCATTTCCGTCGCCCTTCTTTTAACCAGCAAACCCTCCACGGTGTTTTTATTTTCACCTCCTCACCACACAATCCCCTTCTCCGTCTTCCCGCGGATTCTCAGGCCAGCTTCCGGTCGCTCCCCGCCTCCTCCGGCGGTAATGGTTGCTCGCCTGCCCCGCTTTAATTCTCTGTCATTTTAGTTAGTTCCGGTTGAACGGATTGATTATCTGTATCTGTCCGATCCGGCATGTTGAGTATTTGGCTGTCTGGGGTTGGGATTTCTGTTCCGTGTCCTTTCCAAGATTTTCACTAGGCTGGGTTGTCGACTGTCCAGAAATGGCCGGATTTGTGCGTGGACCTTTCATGAGCTACTGATTATGCATATCCTACTATAATGCTAAGCAATCACTAGGTGTGACGCAGTAATGTAATCGACATCTGGTTTAGCACCAGATCGACAGGGCAATTCATATTATTACGATGAAGCAGTATGTTAGAGTGTTGCAGTAGCTTGTAAAATTTCGACTTTAAATTCAGTAATCGTTGGAAGAAATAGAGAGGGTTTCTGTGAGTACTAGCAGTTATTTTGTTGCAATTTCCTAGGAAGATATAGTAGTTTTGGAGCCCTGAGCACCTGTCTCTTGGCTGACCAAATCATTCTCTATTGTAGATTTGAGTTACCCGCGGCTTCTGAAATCTTCTCCTGTTGCTGGAGAAATGCGTGAGCAGCTTGCCGCAGCTTGATGAGCGTTCAGCCATGCCGACGCTACACGGACCCGTTCTGTTCGTCAGGCCCGGTGCTTACCAAGAGCTGAAACCGTTCCCGAAAAACGCCGCTGGTTCGTGTAGCAATTTATTGGGTTGCAACACAATTTGTAGTTCCGTCGAAGACCATCATGTACAGAAACCACACATTGTTTCCAGCTTCAGAGTTAACTTTACCAGAGTCAGCCATTATCTTCAGAGAAGCTTAAATGAGAGAACTACACGGCACTGGCTGGTACGGTATGCTTTTCCACTGACCACCTATTCTTCTCAAAACTCAATCACTATTTGTTTACGTTCGAACGATTGTGTTGGGCGCAGCATCGGTTTCATGTTAATGCTTCATCGGACGAGGACTTCCGCTCGTCGCGTAATATAGCAACCAGCCTGTTCAAGCAGTATAAGAATGTCATTGATCGAGGAGGTGGAGATAACATAAAAGTATTGGTTCTTGTTGGTTCTTGTTGAGATTCTTCACTGGTGTTCTTGACATACCTTCTGTCTGTAATCATTATGTCGCCTTTTAATGTTTTGCAGGGGTTTGTTAGTGCTGGGGTGCAAGCATATGCCCTAGGCTGTACAGAAGAGGGGCTTAGAAAGGAACTTATGGATATAAAAAATTCTGGTGTCAAGATCGAAGGCCTGCAATCCTATGGAGGAACAAGCTTGAGCTTCAAAGTTCGTTCTTTTGAGGTTAGCATGCTCAAATATATAAATTAGTCTGCTTCAGCTTTTTCACTACAGTATCTTTTATCTTCATATGTCTTGCATTGCAACTATGCTCTGCTCTGAAGTATTCACAGTTTTACACTCAAACCAATGAGCTTGCTTTGATCCATTCTGTCACCATGTCTTTACTTTCTTCTGAATCTGTTAATGACTGTCGGTAGATGAAGTCCGATAAGTGACATTGGCAAGATATATGAAGTTTGACATATGGTATCATATAGCCCAGTAGAGGACATTGTTCATTGTGCAAAAACCCTTGACGAGATCTTCGGGCATTTCGTTTCCATTCGTCTCAAGTCTCAACGATGATTTTTTTTTCATTAACCATAGGTAAAGGAGTGCATCCTGTGGCTCAGTATAGTGTTCATTACAATCTTGTGCACGCCACAGCCGACGGTCATCAGGTGGTCTACCACCCCACCGGTGTCGGCGGATGTCTTGCATCAGTGGAAAGGATTTTGTGCCCTGATAGCAAACGCTTACTACACCAAGGGCATGGCATGGTAAGAATGTTTTATCTGTCGATGCTTTCTTTCTTTTATCTTATAATATCCTATACAGTATTATATACTACTCCCTCTGTCCCTTAATATAAGATGTTTTTGCAGTTCAATTTGAACTGCAAAAACGTCTTATATTAAGGGGCAAAGGTAGTACTCACTACTGATCAAATCCAACGCGGACGAAACTTCGACGCAGGCTACCAGTGAAAACATTGCAGCTGGAACAGATGGCTGTGACAGGCAGTTCGGAGGAGCCATCGCTAGTAGCAAGTCGGATGCAGTTAGTTTTCAGTACATTAGAGGTTCGTAGCAGCAATCATTGAATCTCTGGAAACTAGTCAAGTGAAATTACATCCTCACTGGTTTGCCTGGTTCTTGTTCAACTCTGTAGGTAGTCAGCCCCCAATGGCCAAGAGTGTGATGGAGGGAAGAGCAAGCAATATGATCATACAAAGGCCTGCAAGTCTACAGAACCCATGCCACATCCAAAGCCAGGGACGATTCTTCTTTCTCTAATGTGAATGTACTGAAGAAACAGGTCTATTGCACTGAAGATTGTGAAATATTTGGTAAATACATGTATATAGAACCCACAGCTGCTGTAAATCTTCGTCTTCAGCTACGATATAATGGAACCGAACATGTATGTGACTGCTACACCTCTCTGGTTCGCACACTTTTTTGCCGTTTAGTTTGCTAGACATGCGTCGAATTCCTCAAGAATTTGTCTTGGTCTTTCTGGCGTTATGATTTTAGCGCTAGCAGATTACTTCACTTCTCCTTTTGTACAAAACAAATGGGCTCACAATACTTACTACTGTCATTGGATTTCTAACTATTAGCACGTTAGCTGCTTTACAAACAACATGTCTTGTAAAGTTTCATTTGCGTGTAGTGTACCTTTCACAAAAGAGAAGCAATAAATACCCAGGACATTTTGACACTGTAAACAGAGTTTACCATCCATGATATTTCGAAGCTTTTTGGCATAATGGACACAAAAATCACACCCCATGAGGCTCAGCTAGATCAACGCAGTTTCATCGCAAGCCATTAGCCCATTCCCTGCCCCTGGACCAAGACATGATAGAATAAGAGAGAACCAGAACTTTATACCAGGATTTACAAACTTCATAGCACATCATCGGTACTCTCGACACCCTTTTTTTCCCTTTCAATATGATGAAGACTCTGAGGATTAATTATGTATCTATGTCCCACAAGTGCCCTTCACATTTCACGATAGTTGCTGCTAAAGGTACATGGTGATATAAATTAAAGAGTATTTTCAGACTAACACCAAAAAAAAGGGGTGAAAAGCTACAATATGACATAAAACATTCCCTGTTGGAGCCACCTGCTGCTGCCATGCCTTGAAGTAGACGGTGCCCTAGACCCTGTTGTATCCCACGTTTTTACTGAACAGGCGGCGGATGTAAACGACTTGCAACGCACTGGCGGCCATGAAAGCCGCGTACTCTGCCATCGTGTAGAACATGACACGCCTTCTGGTGCTCTCGTTTGCTGGATTCAGTTGGCCATGAACATCACCATCATCACAAAAATCATATGAAGATAGGGTAAATGTAAAGACAGCAAAGCAATAAAAGGATAATGAGCAGTATCCTTGGCAGCTTGGATGTGTTAAATATCAATAATTCCCCTGTTATTCTCGGTGTCTAATTTGACTCTGGTGTTTTTCAAACTAAAGAAAGAAACTGAGATAGGCAGGTTAAACAAAATAAGTTTGAATATTGTTCCCTATTCAAGATCAAGTAGTCACCATTGAACGACACACTGCTATGGTGCGGGTAAAAGAAAATATGCCAATTCTACAAGGGAGTATAACTGGAGAGAAGGAGGCTTAAACTCCAATGGAAATTAGTCACTGCCTCCCCACTTAAGAAACCATGCACATGCAAGTGTTCCAACTGTCCTAGTGCATTTCCTTCAGAAGTTCGGGTATTTTTGACTAGTTGCTAGCTTTAGAAATTTAGTTGACACCCTTTGACTAGTTGATAGCTTTAGGAATTATCTCCATCTTATCTTTAGGAGTCTACTGCCTCTATAAAAATAAATCTCCTTCATTAGTTCATCCCTGCCCATGAGGCATGGCTGCCATCAAGCCGACGTCATGCCTCTTGCAGTTTAGTTTAGTATCATACTTCACTTAAAAAGTCTAAGTACTGGGTGGATCAGAGTAAACTCACAGGAAATTTATGTACTCTATACATGGTTAACAGGGCCATACAATAAGGCCAAAATCACTAGATAACATCTACAGAAGAAAGTTTATGAAGCTTACTGTGTCGGTGACGAGCATCACGTGCTTTTAGGTACTTCTGCTCAGCAGTGACAGATTCCAGTGCTTCCTTCAGCTCTGCAATTTTCACATTGATAGGGTCCAAGTGCTCTGGAACAGGAACAAAAAAGTGTTAAAACTGAAGGAATCAGAAGTTGAGAACAGATATCTTGATGAACTAGCAAGCCTAAGATCACATAAACCAATCAAACTGATCGTTGCTCAATACACACAATTTTTTTTTAAAAGAATAGGCAGATGCTGAAAATCTCAAGGGACAGTCAGTACACTGACCATCTTTCGCCAAATTGTGCTCATTGGGTATGTGCCCAACATGAATGTAGAAAGAAACAGTTTCAGGTGCCCCATATGGATTATGGAAGCAAAACTTGTACATTCCACCCCTTGGAGCTTTGAAGTCAAATTTGTCACCAGACTTTCCCTTCATCGTATATACGGTGTTACCACCTGGTGAAGTTACCTACATTGATGGAAAATGCACTATGGACTATCAGAAGAAGTTGATGGATTGTTAAGTGAACGTAATAATATACTTAGGTACTGACATAAAATGCAGGCTTACAATTCAATATTTCACAAGTGAACATAACAGATGCAACCAGTGCAAAATTAGTTTTGCTAGTATGTATACTATAACAAAGTAAATGAAGAAAAGAGGAGTGGATAAGTCTTCGAAATAGATCAACTTTATTAAGAAATAAATAATTCTTCACATGGGAAACAAAAATGACACATCCCAGCCAAAGTAAGAAAATCAGAGTAGTAATACACTATGTAGGATGGACTCCAATATTTTCCAGTAGCCAACAGCATTGTTGGTCATAAGGAGAAACAAATAATATATGCACTGGCGTAAAACAAACCAGCATTTTTCTCAACACATGAACTATAAACCATCTAATATAGCTGGAGTGAAGTCAACTGTGTTCATATGCTGATGCTAGTATCGAGGTGAAGCAAAAACAAGTTGATGTTTAATTTGCCTCATCAATCATCTACAAAATGCCTACGCTAACTAGCAATACTGCAAGACCAATTCATTTAGCATTATTCTCAACCAAGTAGGATGAAAAACATACACGTCTGAGTTCCAAACAAAATTTTTACAGGTTTCTTCTTCCAAAGAGAACTGTAGGAATTCCTCACTGCTAATAGTAATGCACAAACAGGCTTCTAATTTGCAGATCTTAGACAATAATGGGTAAGAATTGATTTTTGCCCTCTACTACAAAACAGGTCATTTAGCCATTTAAACTTTGGGAAGAGGTTTTCCCACGTTTGCTGCTTATGCAACATCCCAGCATGACAGGAAGCAACTCTTTGGAGCCTTCTCCACTGATGTGATTTTTTCCGAGTTCAACTGTTTTGTTGTTTTAGTAAAACTGAATCACTGTAGCAAAATATTTCAGTGTTTTGCTGACCAGTTCGGCCTGGGTTCTCTACTTGAGTCTGCATTTGTTGAAAGCAAATTCTAAATAAACAGGTTGACTGAATCAGATTGTCAATTAAATCCAGATGTCAGTCTTATTGTCCTTTATACACCAGATAACAAAGCATGCAAATGCAAAGGAAACCAGAGAAGACAACCATTTTACATGTAGATAAACAAACACATCAATTATCAAGCATATAATACCTCTAAACAGTGAAAGGTAGTTCAGATGCTACTTCTAAATGAAGATAAGTTGAGAACTGATCCTTTAACTGTGATTCAAGTAAAGAAAACCTATTGCTGTTGGGGAAGTACGGTAGGTTCATTGACTTCTATACACCAAGGAATCATGAATACATAAATATAAGTGCGAAAGGATTAATACAACGTTTTCTCCAGTGAAAAAATAACCAAATCATATAATAGACCACCCACACATAAATTAGCATCTTCTGAGGATCCACACGTAATCCATCCAGCCTGAATGATCGGTAGCTTGCTAAGGCAAATGTATGACAAAAGTGCAACAATCCACCAAATCTCCTCCAAAGATCCGGACTTTGAGCCAGAGCACAACAGAATCGACTGAACGATCAATCAACAACAGGAACGAATTAAAGCTAGACAATCAAAAGTAACCTAAATCGCAAAGGTGTTACTGATCGACATCACTTGAGATCACCAGATCGCCGCAGGTATTTCGCACCACGAGCCGCAGATCCCACGAGGAGGCCCCAATTCCCACTCGATTCCCGATCCAATCCCTCAGATCCCAACTAATAAAACAACCCATAAACCCAGCTAACTCCAGACCGTCGTATCCAGATAACAGGCGCAGGAGGAAGGTAGGCGACAGGAGGTGGAGGGATCGGCCGGGCGCCGTACCGTGAGGTCGATGCCGGGGTGGTCGGAGCTCCAGAAGATGTCGTGGTCGACGACGACGAAGTTGCCCGAGACGGAGTCGCCCTCGTAGGGCACGAACTCGTGGATGCACTCGGTGTCCGTCACGGTCACCGACAGCGCCTCCGCCCGCCACCCGGCGGCCGCCGCCAGCGCCAGCGCCAGCGCCGCTACCAGCAGCATCGCCGGCCGCCACCTCGCCATGGCCCGCCGGTGGGTAGCTGATCCAACGCTCGCACCAGAAGCACCAGCGCCGCTGGTCTAGGGCTGGGGTTCACGGGGAGTGGGCGGCGAGCTCCGGTCGCGCACGACGGGGGAGGGGAGGGAGGGGAGGGCACGCGAGACGGAGGTCACGAGGGCAAGGTTGCAGACGGGGAGGGGGCAGATGTCGCGTGTTTTTGCAATAAAGGACTCTGCTATTTGCGTAATAGTGCAACATGCCGACGTGGAGTTTGTGCGACGTGGCCGTGTGACTGCGAGTGGCTGCGTTGTCTGACTGCGTGGCCTCCTTGAGGCTTGAGCTGCCGTTTAAAGGCGCCTTTGAGTGATTACGTAAAGAGAATAAAGGAGACGCATTGGCCACAGTGTTGCCAAGTGGCGGACAAGGAGGAGATGGGGGAGGTGCTCGGTGCTCCGCCAAACATAGTAGGGCTAGCTATGGTGTTTTCTTAAAGAAGCTTGGCGTCGTGCCGGTTACCGGCGACATGCCGGTGAGAGGTGTGATGCTGGTGCGTGCGAGCAGCGTCTGATGGCTAGCGGTGGTGGTTCTCCTGAATATGGTGGCATGGTGCTGCCTATCGAAGGATTGGTTCTCACCGGCGCTCGCTGCAGATGGATTATCTCCTTTCTCGCTGCTGCGTTGGAGGTCATTATGATGGTGGCTTCATCATGGCGAGTGAGCAAGGATCTGTTTAAGGACGATTCGAACTCATCATCACTGCCCTTGAATGAAACTATTTTGCAAGAACAAAATTATGAGTACTTTGCGAGAATAAAATTACGAGTAAATTGCAAGGTAATAAAAGTAGATAGCTTTTGTCAACAAGAAAGTCATTTATCCTTAGGCAATTGATAACTAGACCGGTAATCATTCATGCAATTTTATATGAGGAAGAGACATGAGCTAACATACTTTCTCTACTTGAATCATATGCACTTATAATTGGAACTCTAGCAAGCATCCGCAACTACCAAAGATCACTAAGGTTAAACTCAACCATAGCATTAAGTATCAAGTCCTCTTTATTCCCATTCGCAATAGCCCACTTACTCAGGTCTGTGTATTCTGTCACTCACGCCACCCACTATAAGCGAATTATGAACATATTGCAACACCCTACAGCGGAGATCTCTCACGTTTGCGCGACACAGAGGGCACCGTAGGACAGCACCATAATAAAATATACACTCATACCAACCAAGATCATGATTAATCCATAGAACAAAACGGATCTACTCGAACATCATAAGATAGCCATAGATCATTGGAAAATAATATATAGCATTGAGCACCATGTTTAAGTAGAGATTACAACAGGGAGAAGGGGTGTTACACCGTTGCATAGAGGGGGAGAGAGTTGGTGTTGACGGCGCCAAAGTTGTTGGTATAGACCACCATCATGGTGATTGCCCTGGCGGCGTGCCGGCGCCGGGAGAGAGAGGGGGGAGAGAGCCCCCTCATTCTTCTTCCTTGGCCTCTCCCCTAGATGGGAGAAGAGTCCCCCCTCTGGTCCATGGCCTCCATGGCGGTGAAGGGACAGGAGCCCCTCTGAGATTGGATCTCCCTCTCTGTTCTCTTCTGTTTCGCGTTCCTCAGATCTGGCAGAAAACCGTTTCTTATATTCCCGGAGATCCGTAACTCCGATTGCGCTGAGATTTTAACACGATTTTTTTCTGAATATAAGCTTCCTTGCGCCCAAAGTAGAGCCCCAACCGACGTTCGAGGAGGGCACAACCCACCACCACGTGCCTGGGCTGCCTGGTGTGCCCAGGTGTCTTGTGGTGGCTGTGGGCCCCCGTTTGCGTTGATTCCACCTCCCAAAAATCACAAATACCGCAAAATGATTCTCCGTAAATTTTTATCGCGTTTGGACTTCATTTGATATGGATATTCTGCGAAGCAAGAAACATGCAAACAATGGGAACTGACACTGGGCACTGGATCAATAGGTTAGTCCAATAAATCATATAAATTGTTGCCAAAAATATGTGAAAGTTGTATAATATTGGCATGAAATAATAAAAAATTATAGAGACGATGAAGACGTATCAGCATCCCCAAGCTTAATTCCTGCTTGTCCTCAAGTAGGTAAATGATAAAAAAAGTTAATTTTTTATGTGAAATGCTACCTAGCATAATCTTGGTCATATATCTAATCATGGCATGAATATTAAGACACAAATGATCCAAAACAATAGTCTATAATTTGACATAAAGACATCAATACTCAGGCATCCCAACAAACAATCATGTCTTTCAAAATATCAACGCTAAAGAAAGCTATCCCTACAAAATCATATAGTCTTATCATGCTCCATCTTCTTAACACAAAGTATTTATCATGTACTACCCCGGTGTCAGCCAAGCAATTGGTTCATGCTTTTTAACGTGCTTCATCTTTTCAACCCTCACACAATACATGAGCGTTATCCATAGATATAGCACTACGGCTGGAATAAAGTATGATGATAGGGGTAAATATAGAGAAGACAAAAAAGTAAGAAAGTTTCACATCGACGCGGCTGACCAACAGGCTATGAAGATGCCCATCAATTGATATCAATGCGAGGAGTAGGGATTGCCATGCAACGAATGCACTAAGAGCTACTCCCTCCGTTCCAAATTACTCGTCGTGGTTTTAGTTCAAATTTGAACTAAAACCATGATGAGTAATTTGGAACGGAGGGAGTATAATTGTATGAAAGCTTAATATGAAAACTAAGTGGGTGTGCATCTAACTCTATACTGAAAAATTCCCATTAGTATATGAAAGTGACAACTTAGGAGACTCTCTATATAAAAAACATGGTGCTACTTTGAAGCACAAGTGTGGTATTTGCATGCCCCTTCTTTGTTTTCTCTCATTTTTTTCTTTTTATTTTTTTCTTTTTTTCTTGGGCTCTTTTTGGCCTCACTTTTTTTCATTTTTTCATTTTTTATATATTTGTCCGGGGCCCCATCTCGACTTGTGGGGAAATCATAGTCTCCATCATCCTTTCCTCACTAGGACATGCTCTAATAATGAATAAAAATGATCATCACACTTCTATTTACTTACAACTCAAAATAAAAATAAAAATAAAAATTACAATTCGATACCTAGAACAAAGTATGACTCTATATGAATGCCTTTGGCGGTGTATCAGGATGTGCAATGATCTAGCGCAGTAGAGATATCAAAAGGCGGACAAGCCATGGAAATATCATGTTATCTATCTTACGATCATGCAAAGCAATATGACAATGAATGCTCAAGTCATCAAAACGAAAGCGATGGAAGTTGCATGGAAATATATCTCGGAATGGATATAGAAAGGCCATAATAGGTAGGTATAGTGGCTGTTTAGAGGAAGATATAATAAGGCTTATGTTGATAGAACATATCATATCACGGGGTTTGGATGCACCGGCGAAGTTTGCACCGACTCTCGAGGCGAAAAAGGGCAATGCACGGTACCATAGAGGCTAGCAAGTTGCGGAAAGGTAGAGTGCGTATAGTCCATGGACCCAAGAACTTGTCATGGACTTAACACGACAGATGCCCTAGCAAAAGGACTTAGGTGTGGAGCCATCGCAACTAGGTTAGCTTGAAGGGGTTAAACGGGACAAAGGACACAGAGGATTTACCCAGGTTCGGCCCCTCTCAATGAGGTAAAAGCCTACTCCTGCTTTAGGTTGTATTGCTTGGGTTTCGATTACCAGGGAGTGAATATGCTTGACCTAGTTCTCGATGAGTTGTTTCTCGAGTTAACCCGCTGCCGGGTCACCCCTTTATATACAGGTTGATGCCCGGCGGCTTACAGAGTCCCGACCGGCTCATACAAAACATGTCCGGCTCGGTATCTAACTAAGCTTGCCTTACAATACAAGTTAAACATACGGCGGCTCACACTCATGGGCCTCAAGTCGTCCCTGGGTCTTGGGCCCTCAATAAGCTTGCTCTATGAACCGCCATGTTCACATCTTCTTGGACCTTATCGGGCCTCTTCATCTTTAAGCCGCCAGTGGTATGACCCGGCCCCTCCTGGGCGGGTCATACCTATTGGGGAACGCAGTAATTTCAAAAAAAAATCCTACGCACACGCAAGATCCATCTAGGTGATGCATAGCAAGGAGAGGGGAGAGTGTTGTCTACGTACCTCATAGACTGTAAGCGGAAGCGTTATGACAACGCGGTTGATGTAGTCGAACGTCTTCACGATCCGACCGATCCTAGCACCGAAGGTACGACACCTCCGTGATCTGCACACGTTCAGCTCGGTGACGTCCCACGAACTCTAGATCCAGTTGAGTGTCGAGGGAGAGTTTCGTCAGCACGACGGCGTGATGACAGTGATGATGAAGCTACAGGAACAGGGCTTCGCCTAAGCACTGCAACGATATGACCGTGGTGGATTATGATGGAGGGGGGCACCGCACACGGCTAAGACAATTGTCAACTTGTATGTCTTTGGGGTGCCCCCTCCCCCGTATATAAAAGGAGTGGAGGAGGGGGTAGGGCCGGCCCTCTATGGCGCGCCCTGGAGGAGTCCTACTCACACCGGGATTAGGATTCCCCCCCCCCTTCCCTAGTTGGACTAGGAGAGGAAGGAAGGGGGAGGAAGGAGGAAGGAAAGGGGGGCCGGCCCCTCACCCAATTAGGATTGGGCTTGGGGGGGCACGCCCCCTCCTAGTCTTCCTTCTCCTCTCTCCCACTATGGCCCAATAAGGCCCATATACTTCCCGGGGGGTTCCGGTAACCTCCCGGTACTCCGGTAAATGCCCGAACTCACCCGGAACCATTCCGATGTCCAAACATAGTCATCCAATATATCAATATTTTCGTCTCGACCATTTCGAGACTCCTCGTCATGCCCGTGATCACATCCGGGACTCTGAACAACCTTCCGTACATCAAAACACATAAACTCATAATACCGATCGTCACCGAACGTTAAGCGTGCGGACCCTACGGGTTCGAGAACTATGTAGACATGACCGAGACTCATCTCCGGTCAATAACCAATAGCGGAACCTGGATGCTCATATTGGTTCCTACATATTCTACGAAGATCTTTATCGGTCAAACCGCATAACAACATCATTGTTCCCTTTGTCATCGGTATGTTACTTGCCCAAGATTCGATCGTCGGTATCTCAATACCTAGTTCAATCTCGTTACCGGCAAGTCTCTTTACTCGTTCCATAATGCAACATCCCGTAACTAACTCATTAGACACATTGCTTGCAAGGCTTGTAGTGATGTGCATTACCGAGAGGGCCCAGAGATACCTCTCCGATACACGGAGTGACAAATCCTAATCTTGATCTATGCCAACTCAACAAACACCATCGGAGACACCTGTAGAGCATATTTATAGTCACCCAGTTACGTTGTGACGTTTGATAGCACACTAAGTGTTCCTCCGGTATTCGGGAGTTGCATAATCTCATAGTCATGGGAACATGTATAAGTTATGGAGAAAGTGATAGCAGTAAACAAAACGATCATCGTGCTAAGCTAACGGATGGGTCAAGTCAATCACATCATTCTCTAATGATGTGATCCCATTCATCAAATGACAACTCTTTGTCTATGGCCAGTAAACTTAACCATCTTTGATTAACGAGCTAGTCAAGTAGAGGCATACTAGTGACACTCTGTTTGTCTATGTATTCACACATGTATTAAGTTTCCGGTTGATAAAATTCTAGCATGGATAATAAACATTTATCATGATATAAGGAAATATAAATAAAAACTTTGTTATTGCCTCTAGGGCATATTTCCTTCAGTCTCCCACTTGCACTAGAGTCAATAATCTAGATTACATTGTGATGATTCTAACACCCATGGAGTCTTGGTGCTGATCATGTTTTGCTCATGAGAGAGGCTTAGTCAACGGGTCTGCAACATTCAGATCTGTATGTATCTTGCAAATCTCTATGTCTCCCTCCTTGACTTGATCGTGAATGGAATTGAAGCGTCTTTTGATGTGCTTGGTTCTCTTGTGAAATTTGGATTCCATTGCCAAGGCAATTGCACCAGTATTGTCACAAAAGATTTTCATTGGACCCGATGCACTAGGTATGACACCTAGATCGGATATGAACTCCTTCATCCAGAGACTCCTTCATTCGTTGCTTCCAAAGCAGTTATGTATTACGCTTGACACGTAGATCACGCCACGACACTCTGCTTGGAACTCCACCAACTGACAGCTCCACCATTCAATAAAAATACGTATCCGGTTTGTGACTTAGAGTCATCCGGATCAATGTCAAAGCTTGCATCGACGTAACCATTTACGATGAGCTCTTTGTCACTGATACGTACATTTTGCATCATGCTTTTATATCGACATTTATTGCATTATGGGCTGTTATTACACATTATGTCACAAAACTTATGCCTATTCTCTCTTATTCTACAAGGTTTACATGAACAGGGGAATGTCGGCAGCTGGAATTCTGGGCTGGAAAAGGAGAAAATATTAGAGACATATTCTGCACATCTCTAAAAGTCCCGAAACTTCATGGGAGCACGTTTCAAAATATATAAAAAATATTGGGCGAAAGAAGTACCAGAGGGGGACCACCCATCGTCCACGAGGGTGCGGGGCGTGCCCTACCCCCTGGGCGCGCCCCTGCCTTGTGGGGCCCCTAGCAGCCCTCTGATGCCCATCTTTGGCTATATGAAGTCTTTTGTTGAGAAAAAAAATCATAAGCAAGCTCACGGGACGAAACTCCGCCGCCACGAGGCGGAACCAATCTAGGGCTCCGGCGGAGCTGTTCTGCTGGGGAAACTTCCCTCCGGGAGGGGAAAATCATCACCATCATCATCACCAACAATCCTCTCATCGGGAGGGGGTCAATCTCCATCAACATCTTCACCAGCACCATCTCATCCCAACCCCTAGTTCATTTGTTGTATCCAATCTTTGTCCCAAAGCCTCAGATTGGTACCTATGGGTTGCTAGTAGTGTTGATTACTCTTTGTAGTTGATGCTAGTTGGTTTATTCGGTGGAAGATCATATGTTCAGATCCTTTATGCATATTAATACCCCTCTGATTATGAACATGAATATGATTTGTGAGTAGTTACGTTTGTTCTTGAGGACATGGGAGAAGTCTTGCAATAAGTAGTCATGTGAATTTGGTATTTGTTCGATACTTTGATGAGATGTATGTTGTCTTTCCTCTAGTGGTGTCATGTGAACGTCGACTACATGATACTTCACCAGTGTTTGGGCCTAGGGGAAGGCATTGGAAAGTAATAAGTAGATGATGGGTTGCTAGAGTGACAGAAGCTTAAACCCTATTTTATGTATGTGTCCTCGGGAGCGCGTAAACCCACATATCAAATTATCAAAGTACCAAACGCAAATCATATGAACGTGATGAAAACTAGCTTGACGATAATTCCCATGTGTCCTCGGGAGCGCTTTCCTTTATGTAAGAGTTTGTCCAGGCTTGTCCTTCGCTACAAAAAGGATTGGGCCATCTTGCTGCACCTTATTTACTTTTATTACTTGTTACTCGTTACAAATTACCTTACCACAAAACTATCTATTACCGATAATTTCAGTGCTTGCAGAGAATACCTTGCTGAAAACCGCTTATCATTTCCTTCTGCTCCTCGTTGGGTTCGACACTCTTACTTATCGAAAAGGCTACAATAGATCCCCTACACTTGTGGGTCATCAAGACTCTTTTCTGGCGCCGTTGCCGGGGAGTGAAGCGCCTTTGGTAGGTGGAATTTGGTAAAGAAAAATTTATATAGTGTGCTGAAATTTACTGTCACTTGTTACTATGGAACTTAATCCTTTGAGGGGCTTGTTCGGGGTATCTTCACCCCGACCAGTAGAGAAAATAGTTGCTCCTCAACCTACTGAACCTACTGAAAATGTTTACTTTGAAATTCCTTCGGGTATGATAGAGAAACTGCTAGCTAATCCTTTTACAGGAGATGGGACATTACATCCCGATTTGCACCTAATCTATGTGGATGAAGTTTGTGGAATATTTAAGCTTGCAGGTATGCCCGATGATGTTATCAAGAAGAAGGTCTTCCCTTTATCTTTGAAGGGAAAGGCATTGACATGGTTTAGGCTATGTGATGATATGGGATCATGGAACTACAACTGATTGAAATTGGAATTTCATCAGAAGTTTTATCCTATGCATCTTGTTCATCATGATCATAATTTCATATATAATTTTTGGCCTCGTGAAGGAGAAAGCATCGCTCAAGCTTGGGGGAAGCTTAAGTCAATGTTATATTCATGCCCCAATCATGAGCTCTCAAGAGAAATTATTATTCAAAATTTTTATGCTCGACTTTCTCTCGATAATCGCTCCATGCTCGATACTTCTTGTACTGATTCTTTTATGATGAAGACTATTGAATTCAAATGGGATTTATTGGAAAGAATTAAACGCAACTCTGAAGATTGGGACCTCGACGAAGGTAATGAGTCGGGTATAACACCTAAGTTTGATTGTGTTAAATCTTTTATGGATACCGATGCTTTCCGTGAATTTAGCATTAAATATGGACTTGACTCTGAGATAGTAGCTTCTTTCTGTGAATCCTTTGCTACTCATGTTGATCTCCCTAAGGAGAAGTGGTTTAAATATAATCCTCCCATTTAAGTAAAAGTAGTTGCACCTATTAAAGTTGAAGAAAAGACTATCAATTATAATGATCCTGTTGTTCCTACTGCTTATATTGACAAACCACATTTCCCTGTTAGAATAAAGGATCATGCTAAAGCTTCAACTGTAGTTCGTAAGAGTAATACTAGAACACCTACACCCTCTGAGCAAATTAAAGTTGAACCTAGTATTGCTATGGTTAAAGATATCTTGGCTGATAATATTGATGGTCATGTTATTTACTTCTGTGATGAAGTTGCTAGAATTGCTAGACCTGATACTAAAAATAAACATAGACCTGTTGTAGGCATGCCTGTTATTTCTATTAAAATATGAGATCATTGCTATCATGGCTTATGTGATATGGGTGCTAGTGCAAGTGCAATACCTCATTCCTTATATAAAGAAATTATGCATGATATTGCACCTGCTGAGATAGAGAAAATTGATGTTACTATTAAACTTGCCAATAGAGACACTATTTCACTAGATGGGATTGTTAGAGATGTTGAAGTATTGTGTGGGAAAGTTAAATATCCTGCTGATTTTCTGGTTCTTGGTTCCCCATAAGATAACTTTTGTCCCATTATATTTGGTAGACCCTTCTTGAATACTGTTAATGCTAAGATAGACTGCAATAAGGATATTATTTCTATTGGTTTAGGGGATATCTCATGAATTTAATTTTGCTAAATTTTGTAGACAACCCCATGATAAAGAATTGCCTAGTAAAGATGAAATTATTGGTATTGCTTCTATTGTTGTGCCTCCTAGTGATCCTTTAGAACAATATTTGCTAGACCATGAAAATGATATGTTTATGAATGAAAGAAGGGAAATAGATGAAGTATTCTTTAAACAGGGACCTATTTTGAAACACAACTTGCCTATTGAAATCCTAGGGGATCCTCCCCCACCCAAGGGTGATCCCGTGTTTGAGCTTAAACCTTTACCTGATACTCTTAAATATGCTTATCTTGATGAGAAAGAGATATATCCTGTTATTATTAGTGCTAACCTTTCAGAGCATGAGGAAAAGAAATTATTGAAAACCCTGAAGAAGCATCGTGCTGCTATTGGATATACTCTTGATGATCTTAAGGGCATTAGTCCCACTCTCTGCCAGCACAAAATAAAATTGGAGAAAGACGTGAAACCGGTTGTTGATCACCAACAACGGTTAAATCCTAAGATGAAAGAAGTGGTAAGAAAAGAAATACTAAAGCTTCTGGAGGCAGGTATAATTTATCCCATTGCTAATAGTCAGTGGGTAAGTCCTGTCCATTGTGTCCCTAAGAAGGGAGGTATTACTGTTGTTCCTAATGATAAAGATGAATTGATCCCACAAAGAATTGTTACATGTTATAGAATGGTAATTGATTTCTGCAAATTAAATAAAGCCACTAAAAAGGATCATTACCCTTTACCTTTTTATTGATCAAATGCTAGAAAGATTATCCAAACATACACATTTTTGCTTTCTAGATGGTTATTCTGGTTTCTCTCAAATACATGTGTCAAAAGAGGATCAAGAAAAGACAACTTTTACTTGCCCTTTCGATACCTTTGCTTATAGACATATGCCTTTTGGTTTATGCAATGCACCTGCTACCTTTCAAAGATGTATGACTGCTATATTCTCTGACTTTTGTTAAAAGATTGTTGAGGTTTTCATGGATGATTTCTCCGTTTATGGAACTTCTTTTGATGATTGCTTAAGCAACCTTGATCGAGTTTTGCAAAGATGTGAAGAAACTAATCTTGTTTTGAATTGGGAGAAGTGCCACTTTATGGTTAATGAAGGTATTGTCTTGGGGCATAAATTTTTTGAAAGAGGTATTGAAGTTGATAAAGCTAAGGTTGATGCTATTGAAAAGATGTCGTGTCCTAAGGACATTAAAGGTATAAGAAGTTTTCTTGGTCATGCCGGTTTTTATAGGAGGTTCGTTAAGGACTTCTCTAAAATCTCCAGGCCTCCGACCAATCTCTTACAAAAATATGTTCCATTTGTCTTTGATGATGATTGTGTAGAAGCATTTGAAATACTTAAGAAAGCTTTGATTTCTGCACCTATTGTTCAGCCTCCTGATTGGAATTTACCATTTGAAATTATGTGTGATGCTAGTGATTATGCTGTAGGGCCTGTTCTAGGACAAAGAGTTGATAAGAAATTAAATGTTATTCAATAT
The DNA here is from genome assembly GCF_002162155.2 of Triticum dicoccoides. Taxonomy (NCBI): domain Eukaryota; kingdom Viridiplantae; phylum Streptophyta; class Magnoliopsida; order Poales; family Poaceae; genus Triticum; species Triticum dicoccoides. The sequence goes on from NC_041388.1 coordinate 588,291,684, forward strand.
GCTAGTAAAACTCTAGACAGTGCCCAGAGAAACTATGCTACTACTGAAAAAGAATTTTTAGCAGTTGTATTTGCTTGTGATAAGTTCAGACCTTACATTGTTGATTCTAAAGTAACTGTTCACACTGATCATGCTGCTATTAAATATATTATCAAAAAGAAAGATGCTAAACCTAGACTTATTAGATGGGTTCTCTTGCTACAAGAATTTGATTTGCATATTATTGATAGAAAGGGAGATGAGAACCCCGTTGCAGACAACTTGTCTAGGTTAGAGAATGTTCTTGATGACCCACTACCTATTGATGATAGCTTTCCTGATGAACAATTAGCTGTGAAAAATTCTTCTCGTACTGCTCCATGGTATGCTGATTTTGCTAATTATATTGTTGCTAAGTTTATACCACCTAGTTTCACATACCAGCAAAAGAAAAAAATTCTTCTATGATTTAAGACATTACTTCTGGGATGACCCACATCTTTATAAAGAAGGAGTAGATGGTGTTATTACACGTTGTGTACCTGAGCATGAACAGGAAAAGATCCTACACAAGTGTCACTCCGATGCTTATGGAGGACACCATGCTAGAGATAAAACTGCACATAAGGTATTGCAATCTGGTTTTTATTGGCCTACTCTCTTCAAGGATGCCTGTAAGTTTGTTTTGTCTTGTGATGATGTCAAAGAATTGGTAATATTAGTAGACTCAAGAAATGCCTATGAATTATTCACTTGTTATTGAACCATTTGATGTTTGGGGCTTTGATTATATGGGACCGTTTCCTTCCTCTAATGGGTACACACATATTTTAGTTGTTGTTGATTACATTACTAAGTGGGTAGAAGCTATTCCAACTAGTAGTGCTGATCATAACACCTCTATTAAGATGCTTAAAGAGGTTATTTTTCCGAGGTTTGGAGTCCCTGATACGTCTCCGTCATATCTACTTTTCCAAACACTTTTGCCCTTGTTTTGGACTCTAACTTCCATGATTTGAATGGAACTAACCCGGACTGACGCTGTTTTTAGAAGAATTACCATGGTGTTATTTATGTGCAGAAACAAAAGTTCTCGAAATAACCTAAAACTTCACGGAACGTCTTTTTGGAAATAATAAAAAATCCTTGCAAAAGATGAAGACCAGGGGCCCACACCCTAGCCACGAGGGTGGGGGCGCGCCTGCCGCCCTGGCGCGCCAACTACCTCGTGGGCCCCCTAGAGCTCCTCCGACCTTAACTCCAACTTTATATATTTGCTTTCAGGGAGAAAAAAATAAGAGAGAAGGATTCATTGCGTTTTACGATACGGAGCCGCCGCCAAGCCCTAAAACCTCTCGGGAGGACTGATCTGGAGTCCGTTCGGGGCTCCGGAGAGGGGAATGCATCGCCATCGTCATCATCAACCTTCCTCCATCACCAATTTCATGATGCTCACCGCCGTTCATGAGTAATTCCATCATAGGCTTGCTGGACGATGATGGGTTGGATGAGATTTATCATGTAATCGAGTTAGTTTTGTTAGGGTTTGATCCCGAGTATCCACTATGTTCTGAGACTGATGTTGCTATGACTTTGCTATGCTTAATGCTTGTCACTAGGGCCCAAGTGCCATGATTTCAGATCTGAACCTATTATGTTTTCATGAATATATGTGAGTTATTGATCCTATCTTGCAAGTCTATAGTCACCTACTATGTGTTATGATCCGGCAACCCCAAAGTGACAATAATCGGGACCACTCCCGGTGATGACCGTAGTTTGAGGAGTTCATGTATTCACTATGTGTTAATGCTTTGGTCCGATACTCTATTAAAAGGAGGCCTTAATATCCCTTAGTTTCCCCTAGGACCCCGCTGCCGCGGGAGGGTAGGACAAAAGATGTCATGCAAGTTCTTTTCCATAAGTACGTATGACTTTATTCGGAATACATGCCCACATTACATTGATGAATTGGAGCTAGTTATGTGTCACCCTATGTTATGATTGTTACATGATGAACCGCATCCGGCATAATTCTCTATCACCGATCCATTGCCTACGAGCTTCCCATATATTGTTCTTCGCTTATTTACTTTTCCGTTGCTATTGTTACAATCACTACAAAATACCAAAAACATTACTTTTGCTATCATTACCTTTTGGTACCGTTACCACTACTATCATATTACTTTTCTACTAAACACTTTGCCGCAGATATTAAGTTTCCAGGTATGGTTGAATTGACAACTCAGCTGCTAATACTTGACAATATTCTTTGGCTCCCCTTGTGTCGAATCTATAAATTCGGGTTGAATACTCTACCCTCGAAAACTGTTGCGATCCCCTATACTTGTGGGTTATCAAGACTATTTTCTGGCGCCGTTGCCGGTGAGCATAGCTCTATTATTTGAGTCACTTGGGATTTATATCTGCTTATCATTATGAAGAACTTGAGAGATCCAAAAACCAAGATTTACCCCTCAACTATAAGGGGAGGTAAGGAACTGTCATCTAGTTCTGCACTTGATTCACCTTCTGTTTTGAGTAAGCTTGCGACACCTAAACCTGCTTCTGCTATTCGTTCTGATATGTCGCATGTTATTGATGATGCCACTTGTGCTATGCATGATACTTATGATGAAACTACTTCTATGCTTGATACTACTGTGCCACTTGGTGAATTTCTTGATGAACAACTTGCTAGGGTTAGAGAGAATGAAATTATTGAAACTGATAATATTGATGAAAGTGATGATGAAGACTCTCCCCCTAATAAATATGAATCGTCTATTATTCCTGAGGGTTATGTTTTGGAAAAATAAGTTGCTTTAGCTATTTTAGCTTGCAAAGATAGATACGAGCTCAAGAGGTTATTAGCTAAATGGAAGCAACAATCTCTTAATGCTAGAATGAAACCTGGCCCTGCTTTTGCTACTTCACCTATCTGTGTTACTGATAAGGATTATGAATTCTCTGTTGATCCTGATATAATTACTTTGGTTGAATCTGATCCTTTTCATGGCTATGAATCTGAAACTGTTGTGGCACATCTTACTAAATTAAATGATATAGCCACCCTGTTCACTAATGATGAGAAATCTCGCTACCTTTATATCCTTAAAATATTTTCGTTCTAATTAAAGGGTGATGCTAAGATATGGTTTAATTCTCTTGATCCTGGTTGTGTGCGTAGTCCCCAGGATATGATTTATTACTTCTCTGCTAAATATTTCCCTGCTCATAAGAAACAAGCTGCTTTGAGGGATATATATATAATTTTGTGCAAATTGAAGAAGAGAGTCTCCCACAAGCTTGGGGGGAGGCTTCTCAAGTTACTTAATGCTTTGCGTGATCATCCTCTTAAGAAAAATGAAATACTTCATATCTTTTATAATGGACTAACCGATGCTTCCAGAGATTACCTGGATAGTTGTGTTGGTTCTATTTTTAGAGAAAGAACACCGGATGAAGCTGAAATTCTATTGAACAATATGTTGACAAATGAAAATAATTGGACACTTCCTGAGCCTATTCCTAAACCAACTCCAAAGAAAAGAGGTGTTCTATTTCTCAGTCCTGAAGATATGCAAGAGGCAACGAAATCTATGAAAGAAAAAGGTATTAAAGCTGAAGATGTTAAGAATTTACCTCCTATTGAAGAAATACACGGTCTTAATTTACCGCCTGTTGAAGAAACATATGATCTTAATCCATTACCTATTGAAGAAATACATGGTCTTGATAACCTGACACAGGTAGTAAAGGTAAACTCTCTCTATAGATATGATAAAGCTGAAATCCCTCTTACTAAGTTTGCTAGCCAATGCTTAGATGAGTTTGATAATTTTATGGTGAAGCAAGAAGATTCTAATGCTTATTTTGGTAGACAATTCAAATACAATTCAAATATGCTTGAACACTTGGGTGATTATATGGCTAATGTCAAAGGTGAACTTAAACTTATTAGTAAACATGCTTCTATGGTTACCACTCAAGTAGAACAAGTACTTAAGGCTCAAAATGATTTGCTCAATGAATTGAATAGTAAGAATAATGATTATGCTGTTAGAGTGGCTACTAGAACTGGTAGAATGACTCAGGAACCTCTGTATCCTGAAGGCCACCCTAAGAGAATTGAGCAAGATTCTCAGAGAAATAATATAGATGCACCTAGTCCTTCTAAAAGGAAGAAAAAGAAAAATGATAGGACTTTGCATGCTTCTAGTGAACCTATTGCTGAAACACCCGAGAATCCAAATGATATTTCTATTTTCTGATGCTGAAACACAATCTAGTAATGAACCTGAAACTAGTGATAATGTTAATGATAATGTTCATGATGATGCTCAACCTAGTAATGATAATGATATAGAAATTGAACCTGCTATTGATCTTGATAACCCACAATCAAAGAATCAACGTTATGATAAGGAAGACTTTGTTGCTATGAAACACGGAAAGGAAAGAGAGCCTTGGGTTCAGAAACCCATGCCTTTTCCTCCCAAACCATCCAAGAAAAAGGATGATGAGGATTTTGAGCGCTTTGCTGAAATGATTAGACCTATCTTTTTGCGTATGCGATTAACTGATATGCTTAAAATGAATCCTTATGCTAAATACATGAAAGAAATTGTCACTAATAAAAGGAAGATACCGGAAGCTGAAATTTCCACCATGCTTGCTAATTATACTTTTAAGGGTGGAATACCAAAGAAACTTGGAGATCCAGGAGTACCCACTATACCATGCTCCATTAAAAGAAACTATGTTAAAACTGCTTTATGTGATCTTGGAGCCGGTGTTAGTGTTATGCCTCTCTCTTTATATCGTAGACTTGATTTGAATAAGTTGACACCTACTGAGATATGTTTGCAAATGGCTGATAAATCAACTGCTATACCTGTCGTTATTTGTGAGGATGTGCCTGTTGTGGTTGCAAACGTTATTATTTTAACGGATTTTGTCATTCTGGATATTCCCGAGGACGATAGTATGTCTATTATTATTGGAAGACCCTTTTTGAATACTGCAGGGGCTGTTATTGATTGCAAAAAAGGCAATGCCACTTTTCATGTTAATGGTAATGAGCATACGGTACACTTTCCGAGGAAACAACCTCAAGTCCACAGTATCAATTCTATTGGAAAAATTCCATCGATTATTTTTGGAGGTTTTGAATTTCCTCTTCCTACTGTCAAGAAGAAATATGATATTCTTATTGTTGGGGATGTGCATATCCCCGTTGAGGTAACTTAGTGTTATTCGAAAATTCTTCGGTTCCATGTTATTCGGAATGAGTTTGTTAACAAGACTTGATCAACCTTGTTAATGGGTTCCTTTTGATGATAATGAGATGGATGAATTTAGAAAACACAACTCTCGGCACCCTCATTTTACTTTCTGTTATTTATATTAAATAAAATAAAAATAATATTTTCTGTCTGTTATCTACATCATCCGTGCAATATAAAAATACCCCAAAAATAAAAATTCTCCAAATGCCCTGAAATTTAAATATGATTTTTTCTGGAATATTTGAGAATATCTATAACATCCCAAATTTTCAATTTGGAATGTTATACATAGGTCATTCATGCATATCATATTTTGTTGCATTTTCGTTTTGCAATCCTCGAAATCCTAAGCAACTCAAGGACCCTCGGAGAGAGTTGGGGATTTCCCGGTTTTCATATTTGATTTTTATCAAATAATGAATCGAGGATTTCGATTTTAATTATTATTTTTCTCTCCGGAAAATATTTCGTATTAAAATATAAGAGAGGAGATAATATGACTTCTCCAAAATAAATGAAATATTAGAGGAAAATGTTAAAATCATTTATTTGATTTTATTTGGATTTTATTTGCAATTAGAAAATTGCACGTTTTCAAAATTGCATTTTAGGGCCAAGAAAATGTTCATCTTGTTCTAAATATTTTATTTAGATGGTGAAAATTTGTTTTGGCATTTTTTGATTTTTATTTTATTTTCTAGGATTTTATTTCTGTCAGCAAAATTGTTTAAAAAAATCTCCAGCCGACTGGGCCGAAGCCCAGTTGGGCCGCCGGCCCAATCGCCGCCGCCGACTCGGACAGGAGTCCGAGCCGGACTCCTCCTCCGCCGCGCCTTGCCCCCTCCCCCAAGTCGCCGCCCCCCTTATATACGCGCCGCCCCGACCCCCACC
>NC_041388.1:588298181-588469431 GCF_002162155.2 Triticum dicoccoides
CGAGCCCCGCCGCCCCGCGAACCGCCGCCCCGCCGCCCAACCCCGCCTCGCCGGAGCCCCTCGCCGGAGGTACCGCGCCAGTTCCGAGCCGCCATTTTTTTAAAAATCGTTCGGTTTTTTAGAAACCCTAGTTCGTTTTTTAGATCGATTCGCCGATTTTTCTCGGTTCTTCTAAATAGCGGGCGTTCGTCCGTACGTTCGTTTTTACGAACGGTTTTGCCCGTTAGTTACAGTTAACGAACGCTCGTTCGTTAGTCTGTTCGTCAGTTTTCTTCTTGTCGGATTTATCTGCGATTATTTTCGATCGCAATTTCTGATCCGATCTTAGTTTTTGTTTATCTTTTCGCTCGTTAGTCGGAATCAGACGATTCAAGCGCCTAGATCTTCATATCGAGACCCTCTTTCTGTTTAACCAATTTGCACAAGTTTTTGCTACTGTAAAATTTAACGTTAGTCCAGATTAGTAAACGGATCTTGTTTCTTTCGCCGTTTGAGTTTTGTTCCTCCGTTTGATTTGATTCTTTTTGCAAACCGGAGTTCTTAAGTTGAACTTTCTGGTAAACCTCTCTTATTTGTGTTTTGCTTGTGCATATTTGCGTGTTGCTTATATATTTTTATTGTTTGTTTGCGATAGAACACCCGGAGTGCGAAGCGTGTTACTACGAGTCCCTAGGATTCGCGGATCGTCAGCAAGGCAAGTAACACATTGATCATACTCTTTCCATACCCAGTTTTTATGCATTAGTTCAAATCCTCAAACATTGCATGATTAGGATGTCATTAACTTGTGGGCTGGGAAGTAGTTGTTAAGGTAGAACCTATTGCCCTGTTACTATCAAACCTTGGGAGTTACTTCTACGCGTTGCTTATATTACTATGCTATGCTATACTCGTAGATGTGGTTTGGGTTTGGGTGAAATCCATGACAGATGTGAGATTGTTAATTAATGGTTCAACTTAAGGTGGCAACTTAAATAAACATCTGGGTGGATTGAGGCACCTGGGGAACCCAGTGTTGTCTGTTTTTGTTTGGAAATCCCGGGGTACCCGTGTGATCTTCCTATGGACCGCCACCCAGGCTCAGAGGGAACTGAGATGATTCATGCTAGAAACTTCCGTGTGCAGCCACAAGCTATTATGGGCTCTAGCATAGTTGAAGTTACGTGAAGCTCTTGAAGAGGTAGATCAGCAGGTAGTGGGTTTTGTAGGTTTGGTATGGTCTACCCGGAGTAGAGAGTTAATGTTTCTGAAAGACTGTGTCTCGGTCATCCATATCTCAAACACCATGCAGTGCGAGAAATCCACAGAGGCGATCGAGTCTTGTGGGGAAAAGTGCGCAAACCTCTGCAGAGTGTACAATCTAATCATGGTTAGCCATGTCCCCGGTTATGGACAATCTTGAGTATCTAGTACTTGGGTTATGACATGTATCTCATCACTCTTAACTAATATTGTTGGGTTATTAACTACTTTAATTTGGGATTGAGTTGGGGGTACCTTCTCAATAGTGTTCAACCACCATGATAGTTATATTAAAATTTATTCCTTTGTTGTAGGAAAAAATTGGCTTTTCGCAAAACTATAACCATAGAGCTTTCCACCAGCCAAATATGCATATAGATATAGCATTACTATGTTCATGCTGTACTGTGTTATATTGCCAGCATATTCCATGTGCTGACCCGTTTTCGGGCTGCAACGTATTATGTTGCAGACTTTTCAGACGAAGAGTAAGGTTCGTTAGGTCGTTGCCGTGCAGCTCAGCTATGCCGTTGGAGTTGATGGACTCACTTTATCTTCCAAGCCTTCCGCTGTTATCGCATTAGATGGCCTTAAGCCATATTTTTTGTAATAAGTTCTCTTTGGAGACATTCGATGTAATAAGTGTGTGATTTCTACTCTGCTATAAATCCTCGAGTACTATGTGTGTCAGCATTACGGATCCAGGGATGACACTAAAGCACAGAGACTTGACCGTTTGAGGTCAGGTCGCTACAATATCTGGCACTGAGAACACAACAGGGGGAGCAAGCACCTGGCCACGAGGGTCCAGGGCGCGCCCACCCCTACATGGCACGCCCCCTGCCTCGTGGGCCCATGGTGGCCCCCCTCCACTTATTCCTGCACCCACACACTCCTTCTTCCTCCCACAAACATGATTATCTAGTTCAAACCCAAGTCCAAGCTCATTTTGCTGCCATTTTCGATCTCCTTGCTCAAAGCACCTCTCACAAAACTGCTTGGGGGGATTGTTCCTTGGTATGTGACTCCTCCATTGGTCCAATTAGTTTTTGTTCTAGTGCTTTATTCATTGCAAATTTGTGCTGCCTAGGTGACCCTGTTCTTGAGCTTGCATGTCAAATATATATGGTCCCAAGTAGTTCTAATGCATGATATAGGCTCTAGGCACTTGTAGGAGTTGTTGCTATCAATTTTGTCGAGCTTGGCTCACTTTTATTTGAAGTTACTAAAAATTTCAGAATTTTTTAGAAAATAATGAAGAGATTTTTGAGGGGCTCATCGAGCCGAAGGTCAAAGGAAAAGCAAAATGAAAAAGCAGAGAGGCCCAAATATAATCTGCCTCGCACCGCGGAGGTTCGGCCGTGTGAATGGCCTTCCCATGATTTCTTGAGAGCAGCCGAGATTTATGATGATTTTTATGAATTGGCTGAGAATGCAGGCCTCACCGCCTTCCTCCACGACCTATGGTGGACTTTTATTTATATGATGAGCATAAGGAGATGTCACTTTATGATTTTTGCCGTGTTTGTTTGATCCCTTTCGAGGGCACAATAGAGGAACCACATCATGGTGATGTGGATGGGTTTATTGATACCATCATTGTAGGGGAAACGAGGAAGGTTTCCGATGCACGAATCACTAGCATACATTTTCCTGTTTTACGCTACTTTGCAATATTTGCTAGTCGTTGCTTAATTGGTCGCGGAAACTGTGGAAACCTTAGTGTTCCTGATATTATTATTTTGTTCTATGGTTTATTCTGTGATAACTCTATTAGTATGGGCGGTATTACTGCTAAACGGTTAAGTCTGAACCGTATGAAGGGCCCCATCTTTGGAGGCATCTATGCTTCATGCCTAGCTGCACATTTTAACATACCTATTAGGCATTATGAGAAGGAAGAAAAATTCCTGCCCCCTGTTTATTTAGATTATAAGAGTATGGTGGCACACGATTTTATTGTTAAGAATAGGGAAGGGGAGCTTAAATACAAATTGTTCTTTGATAAACATCATCCTGAGACTATTACCCCGCCTGCTCCTTCCTTGTTTGATTTATCTGCAGGCAAGTACCTTGTTCTGTTAGAGGCTATTCACGCCTACCGGAACCCTACATCAGCCACAGAGCCAGAGTCGGAACCACAAGTTGATCCTCCACGATAGTCTAATTACCAGCGGGATCCGGAGATGATTGCCAACCAGTGGCAATCAGAGTCTTCTTCATTGCAGTACGACCCCAGCTACAACTATGGATATCCGTCAGGCCATCCGTGGCAATAAACCAACTTAGGTCAAAAGCCTAAGCTTGGGGGAGTACGTATTTCCCACCGACATTACATTCATGTTCACACACACTCATTGCTAGATGTCGGTGCTCATACTTTTTCATTGTATCATCCATGCTAGTTTATTTCCTTTTTATGCTTTCTTCTTGTGTGTTTAGTAAACTTTAAGAAAAACAAAGAAATTAGTTGTAGCTTTTAGCTAGTTTTAATTTCCATGCTTATAGTAGCAATTAAAAAAAACCCCAAAAGATTTCTTGTTCTTCTTTTGCTTGTTGGGAGCTTTCCCGTGTAAATAGTTTTATTTCTTTTCTTTTCTTTGGGGTTCGATAGGAGGAGACCATGATTAAATTGTTGAAGTGGCTCTTATATGCATTATTGTTGATTTAACCAAGAGCCCATATTGCCTTGTCTTCTCCTGTTTATTGAATGCTCGCAGATTCCAGCTTAGTTCAATGCACGTGCACTCTTAATATTATTCACATCGTTCGGTCGTGCAAGTGAAAGGCAATTATGACGATATATGATGGACTGACCGAGATGAGAAAAGCTAGTATGAACTCGTCATCTCTTGTTTTTGTAAATATGATTAGTTCATCGTTCCTGATTCAGCCTATTATGAATAAACATGTTTGCAATGACAACTAGAGATCATAGTTTCTTGTGCCATGCTTAATTAGCTAGGAGCTTATAATGGTTTACCTTGCATGCCAACATGCTATTAAAATGGTTGTGATGTGGTATGATAGGGTGGTATCCTCTTTTGAACGATTCGAGTGGCTTGACTTGGCACATGTTCATGCATGTAGTTGAAACAAAATCAACATAGCCTCTACGATATTTATGTTCATGGTGCATTATATCCTACTCATGCTTGCATTCGGTGTTGATTAATTTTAATGCATGTTCATGACTATTGTCGCTCTCTAGCTGGTCGCTTCCCAGTCTTTTTCTAGCCTTCACCTGTACTAAGCGGGAATACTTCTTGTGCATCCAACTCCATAAACCCCAAAGTTGTTTCGTATGAGTCCACCATACCTACCTATATACGATATCTACCTATCGTTCCAAGTAAATTTGTATGTGCCAAACTCTAAACCTTCAAATAAATATCTTGTTTTGTATGCTCGAATAGCTCATGTATCAACTAGGGCTGTACGTATCTTCCATGTTAGGCGGGTTATTCTCAAGAGGAGTGGACTCCGCTCCTCACTCACGAGAAAATGGTTGGTCACCGGGATGCCCAGTCCCATGCTTTATGCAAATCAAATCAAAATAATTGCAAACAAAACTCCCCCTGGGACTCTTGTTAGTTGGAGGCACTCGTTGTTTCGAGCAAGCCATGGATTGATCCTCTTATTAAAAAGCACCAGTTGGAGAGCACCGCTGTCATTTGCATTCATTACTATTAGTTTACATTGAGTATGACTTGACTGGATCTCTTTTACCTTGAATTACAATGTCTAGTCAGTACTTGATCTTTGAAGGTGCTCTGCATTTATGTTTTGCGGTCTCAGAAAGGGCTAGCGAGATACCATCTTGTTATATCATACTATGATCGTTTTGAGAAAGTGTTGTCATCCGAGATTTATTATTATTGCTCGCTAGTTGATTATGCCATTGATATGAGTAAACATGAGACCTATGCATTATTGTGAATATGGTTAGTTCATAATCTTTGCTGAAAACTCGAATGCTGGCTTTACATATTTACAACAACAAGAGCAAACAGAGTTTGTAAAAGTTTTTCTTTATCACTTTCAGTTTATCAACTGAATTGCTTGAGGACAAGCAAAGGTTTAAGCTTGGGGGAGTTGATACGTCTCCATCGTATCTACTTTTCCAAACACTTTTGCCCTTGTTTTGGACTCTAACTTGCATGATTTGAATGGAACTAACCCGGACTAACGTTGTTTTCAGCAGAATTACCATGGTGTTATTTATGTGCCAGCAAAAGTGTCTAAGTTGGGGGAGTTGATACGTCTCCGTCGTATCTAAGTTTATACCACCTAGTTTCACATACCAGCAAAAGAAAAAGTTCTTCTATGATTTAAGACATTACTTCTGGGATGACCCGCATCTTTATAAAGAAGGAGTAGATGGTGTTATTAGACGTTGTGTACCTGAGCATGAATAGGAACAGATCCTACACAAGTGTCACTCCGATGCTTATGGAGGACACCATGCTGGAGATAAAACTGCACATAAGGTATTGCAATCTGGTTTTTATTGGCCTACTCTCTTCAAGGATGTCCGTAAGTTTGTTTTGTCTTGTGATGATGTCAAAGAATTGGTAATATTAGTAGACGTCAAGAAATGCCTATGAATTATTCACTTGTTATTGAACCATTTGATGTTTGGGGCTTTGATTATATGGGACCATTTCCTTCCTCTAATGGTTACACACATATTTTAGTTGTTGTTGATTATGTTACTAAGTGGGTAGAAGCTATTCCAACTAGTAGTGCTGATCATAACACCTCTATTAAGATGCTTAAAGAGGTTATTTTTCCGAGGTTTGGAGTCCCTGATACGTCTCCATCGTATCTACTTTTCCAAACACTTTTGCCCTTGTTTTGGACTCTAACTTGCATGATTTGAATGGAACTAACTCGGACTGACGCTGTTTTCAGCAGAATTACCATGGTGTTATTTATGTGCAGAAACAAAAGTTCTCGGAATAACATGAAACTTCACGGAACGTCTTTTTGGAAATAATAAAAAATCCTTGCAAAAGATGAAGACCAGGGGTCCCACACCCTAACCACGAGGGTGGGGGGCGCGCCCCCTACCTCGTGGCCCCCCTGGAGCTCCTCCGACCTCAACTCCAACTCTATATATTTGCTTTCGGGGAGAAAAAAATAAGAGAGAAGGATTCATCACGTTTTACGATACGGAGCCGCCGCCAAGCCCTAAAACCTCTTGGGAGGGCTGATCTGGAGTTCGTTCGGGGCTCCGGAGAAGGGAATCCGTCGCCATCGTCATCATCAACCTTCCTCCATCACCAATTTAATGATGCTCACCGCCGTGCGTGAGTAATTCCATCATAGGCTTGCTGGACGGTGATGGGTTGGATGAGATTTATCATGTAATCGAGTTAGTTTTGTTAGGGTTTGATCCCTAGTATCCACTATGTTCTGAGATTGATGTTGCTATGACTTTGCTATGCTTAATGCTTGTCACTAGGGCCCGAGTGCCATGATTTCAGATCTGAACCTATTATGTTTTCATGAATATATGTGAGTTCTTGATCCTATCTTGCAAGTCTATAGTCACCAACTATGTGTTATGATCCGGCAACCCCGAAGTGACAATAATCGGGACCACTCCCGGTGATGACCGTTGTTTGAGGAGTTCATGTATTCACTATGTGTTAATGCTTTGGTCCGGTACTCTATTAAAAGGAGGCCTTAATATCCCTTAGTTTCTGCTAGGACCCCACTGCCACAGGAGGGTAGGACAAACGATGTCATGCAAGTTCTTTTCCATAAGCACATATGACTATATTCGGAATACATGCCTACATTACATTGATGAATTGGAGCTAGTTCTGTGTCACCCTATGTTATGACCGTTACATGGTGAACCGCATCCGACATAATTCTCTATCACCGATCCATTGCCTACGAGCTTCCCATATATTGTTCTTGCTTATTTACTTTTCCGTTGCTATTGTTACAATCACTACAAAATACCAAAAACATTACTTTTGCTATCATTACCTTTTGCTACCGTTACCACTACTATCATATTACTTTGCTACTAAACACTTTGCTGTAGATATTAAGTTTCCAGGTGTGGTTGAATTGACAACTCAACTGCTAATACTTGAGAATATTCTTTGGCTCCCCTTGTGTCGAATCAATAAATTTGGGTTGAATACTCTACCCTCGAAAACTGTTGTGATCCCCTATACTTGTGGGTTATCAGTCCCTAGATATTTAATGTCTGATGGTGGTTCACATTTTATTCATGGTGCTTTTCGTAAAATGCTTGCTGAGTATGATGTTAATCATAGAATTGCATCTCCATATCATCCACAGTCTAGTGGTCAAGTAGAATTGAGTAATAGAGAGCTTAAATTAATTTTGTAAAAGACTGTTAATAGATCTAGAAAGAATTGGTCCAAGAAACTTGATGATGCATTATGAGCATATAGAACTGCTTATAAAAATCCAATGGGCATGTCTCCGTATAAAATGGTTTATGGTAAAGCTGTCAATTACCTCTCGAACTAGAACATAAGGCATATTGGGCCATTAAAGAGCTCAATTATGATTTCAAACTTGCTAGTGAGAACAGGATTTTTGACATTAGCTCACTTGATGAATGGAGAACCCAGGCCTATGAGAATGCCAAACTGTTTAAAGAAAAAGTTAAAAGATGGCATGACAAAAGGATACAAAAGCGTGAGTTTAATGTAGGTAACAATGTATTGTTATACAACTCTTGTTTAAGATTTTTTGCAAGCAAACTCCTCTTTAAATGGGAAGGTCCTTACGTCATTGAGAAGGTCTATCGTTCCGGTGCAATAAAAATCAACAACTTCGAAGGCACAAATCCGAGGGTGGTGAACGGTCAAAGAATCAAACATTATATCTTAGGTAATCCCATAAATGTTGAAACTAATGTTACTGAAACCGTAACCCCGGAGGAATACATAAGGGACACTTTCCAGAACGTTTCAGACTCCGAAAAGGAATAGGTACGTGGTACGGTAAGTAAACCGACTCCAAAACAGTTCTAATGGCAATTTTTCTCCGTTTTGGAATATTTAAGAAAATAGGAAAATAAGTAGTTCGGGAAGGAAACGAGGCGTCCACGAGGGTGGAGGGCGCACCCCCTGCCTCGTGGGCATCTCGTGTGCTCTCCGGACACTGTTTTCTTGCACGATACTTCTTTTGGTCGGTAAAAATTCATTAAATAATCTCCTGAAGGTTTTGACCACCGTATGACGTGAATATCTTCTGTCTTTGTTTCGAGCTATTTTTCTGACAGATCTAGATCGCCATGGCGTCTTCAAGTGCTCCCAAGGACAAGTTCTTCGGGAAGGTCATCAACCCCTACCTCGTGGAGGTGCTGCAACACCCTCAAACCATTGAGATGCGTGAGGGGTTGCTGCACATCCACGATGTTAAGGGACCAAGGAGGACCGGAAGCGTGGAGACAAGGCTCGAGGCAATGGAGTAACAAGTTTTCAAGTGCCAGGAGATGGTGGAACATGGACTCGACTCCAATCATATAATGATCATGGAGTTCACCCACAACCACAAGCTGGATGACAAGAACATTGGGGTGGCCACCTTCAAGCTTCACGAGAAAATTGAGCGCCTCCAAGCCCAGATCTATGACCTACAAAACCAAAACTATGAGTATGAATATAGATTCAAGAGGATGAGTTTGGCTTCAAATTTGAGGATCCCGGAGACTCGATCATCCTTTTATGATGGTGAGCCTATGCCTTGGAAGATGGACGATAAGCCCACATCATCAACAACTCCATCATCACCATCTCCAAGGAAGGAGATATAAACACATGGGTATGGGCACTCCCCTTGGCAACTGCCAAGCTTGGGGGAGTGCTCCGGTATCGTATCACCATCACACTTCTATCTTTACCATTTTTCTTAGTTCGATCCTTTTGGTAATATCTTGATCTAGTAGAATAAAGTTTTAGTATGATCTAGTTTTGAGTTTTGCCTTATGATCTTTCTATGTAATCGAGTCCATGAGCTATATATAATAAAGATTAGTGTTTAGTCAAGGGCATGGTTATCTTGCTATGATCTTGAGGGAATAAAAGAAAATATAAAAAGAAATAAAGAGATCATGTGGATCTTATGGAGAGTAATGACTTCACATATAAAGAGTATGGTGAATAAATTTTTTTGAGAGTTGACAAACATAGTTTTGGTCATCTTGCAATTAATAGGAAGTAATAAAGAAAGAGAGGTTTTCACATATAAATATACTATCTTGGACATCTTTTATGATTGTGAGCACTCATTAAAATATGACATGCTAAAGAGTTGAGGTTGTACAAGGAAGATAACCTAATGGGTTATGTTTTCTTACATCTAAAATAAATTATATTGTCATGGATCATCTAACATGTTGAGCTTGCCTTTCCCTCTCATGCTAGCCAAATTCTTTGCACCAAATAGAGATACTACTTGTGCTTCCAAATATCCTTAAACCCAGTTTTGCCATGAGAGTCCACCATATCTACCTATGGATTGAGTAAGATCCTTCAAGTAAGTTGTCATCGTTGCAAGCAATAAAAATTGCTCTCTAGATATGTATGATTTATTAGTGTGGAGAAAATAATCTTTATACGATCTTGTGATGTGGAAGAAATAAAAGAGACGGACTGCATAATAAAGGTCCATATCACAAGTGGCAATACAAAGCAACGTTCTTTTGCATTAAGACTTTGTGCATCCAACCATAAAAGCACATGACAACCTCTGCTTCCCTCTGCGAAGGGGCTATCTTTTTATTCTTGTCCTATACTTCATGCAAGAGTCACGGTGATCTTCACCTTTCCTTTTTACATTTTATCCTTTGGCAAGCACAATGTGTTGGAAATATCCTGGTATATATAGCTAATTGGATGTGAGTTTTCATGAACTATTATTGTTGACATTACCCTTGAGGTAAAAGGTTGGGAGGCAAAACTATAAGCCCCTATGTTTCTCTGTGTCCGATTAAAACTTCATAACCATAAATATCGCATGAGTGTTAGCAATTGTGAAAGACTAAATGATGGTTGAGTATGTGGACTTGCTGAAAAGCTCTTATTGACTCTTTCTGATGTTATGATAAATTGCAATTGCCTCAATGACTGAGATTACAGTTTGTTGGTTCTCAATGAAGTTTCTAATTCATACTTGAAATTGTGACTGAATTATTACTATAGCATAAGAGATCATATGACAATATATATATATGTTGCTCTTCTAAGAATGATCATGATGCCCTCATGTCCGTATTGTATTTTATCGACACCTCTATCTCTAAACATGTGGACATATTTTTCGATTTCGGCTTTCGCTTGAGGACAAGCGAGGTCTAAGCTTGGGGGAGTTGATACGTCCATTTTGCATCATGCTTTTATATCGATATTATTGCATTATGGGCTGTTACTACACATTATGTCACAATACTTATGCCTACAAGGTTTACATGAAGAGGGGGAATGTCGGCAACAGGAATTCTGGGATGGAAAAGGAGCAAATATTAGAGACCTATTATGCACATCTCCAAAAGTCCTGAAACTTCACGGGAGCATGTTTCAGAATATATAAAAAAATATTGGGTGAAAGAAGTACCAGAGGGGGGCAACCCACCATCCACGAGGGTGAGGGGCGCGCCCTACCCCCCTGGGCGCGCCCCCTACCTCGTGGGCCCCTGGCAGCCCTTTGATGCCCAACTTTGGGTATATGAAGTCTTTCGTCGAGAAAAAAAAGCATAAGCAAGCTCATGGGATGAAACTCCGCCGCCACGAGGCGGAACCTTGGCGGAACCAATCTAGGGCTCTGGCGGAGCTGTTCTGCCGGGGAAACTTCCCTCCGGGAGGGGGAAATCATCACCATCGTCATCACCAATGATCCTCTCATCGGGAGGGGGTCAATCTCCATCAACATCTTCACCAGCACCATCTCATCCCAAACCCTAGTTCATATCTTATATCCAATCTTTGTCCCAAAGCCTCAGATTGGTACCTGTGGGTTGCTAGTAGTGCTGATTACTCTTTGTAGTTGATGCTAGTTTGTTTATTCGGTGGAAGATCATATGTTCATATCCTTTATGCATATTAATACCCCTCTGATTATGATCATGAATATTATTTGTGAGTGGTTACGTTTGTTCCTGAGTGTTGGAAATATGCCCTAGAGGCAATAATAAAATGATTATTATATTTCCTTGTTCATGATAATTGTCTATTATTCATGCTATAATTGTATTATCTGGAAATTGTAATACATGTGTGAATACATAGACCACAATGTGTCCCTAGTGAGCCTCTAGTTGACTAGCTCGTTGGTCAACAGATAGTCATGGTTTCCTGGCTATGGACATGGGGATGTCATTGATAATGGGATCACATCATTGGGGGAATGATGTGATGGACAAGACCCAAACCTAAGCATAGCACAAAGATCGTGTAGTTCGTTTGCTGTAGCTTTTCTGAATGTCAAGTATCATTTCCTTAGACCATGAGATTGTGCAACTCCCGGATACCGTATGAGTGCCTTGGGTGTGCCAAACGTCACAACGTAACTGGGTGACTATAAAGGTACATTACAGGTATCTCCGAAAGTGTCTGTTGGGTTGGCACGAATCGAGACTGGGATTTGTCACTCCGTATGACGGAGAGGTATCTCTAGGCCCACTCGGTAATGCATCATCATAATGAGCTCAATGTGATCAAGTGGTTGATCACGGGATCATGCATTATAGTACGAGTAAAGTGACTTGCCGGTAATGAGACTGAACAAGGTATTGGGATACCGACAATCGAGTCTCGGGCAAGTAACGTACCGATTGACAAAGGGAATTGTATACGGGATTGATTAAATCCTCGACATCGTGGTTCATCCGATGAGATCATCGAGGAGCATGTGGGAGCCAACATGGGTATCCAGATCTCGCTGTTGGTTATTGACCGGAGAGTCGTCTCGGTCATGTCTGCTTGTCTCCCGAACCCATAGGGTCTACACACTTAATGTTCGGTGACGCTAGGGTTGTAGAGATAGGAGTATGCAGTCATTCGAAAGTTGTTCAGAGTCCCGGATGAGATCCTGGACATCACGAGGAGTTCCGGAATGGTCCGGAGGTGAAGAATTATATATAGGAAGTGTAGTTTCGGCCATCGGGAAAGATTCGGGGTCACCAGTATTGTACCGGGACCACCGGATGGGTCCCGGGGGTCCACCGGGTGGGGCCACCCATCTCGGAGGGCCCCATGGGCTGAAGCGGGGAGGGGAACCAGCCCCCTTGGGCCCCCATGCGCCTAGGGTTGGAAACCCTAGGGTGGGGGCGCCTCCACTTGCCTTGGGGGGCACTCCACCCCCCTTGGCTGGCGCCCCCTTGGGAGATCCCATCTCCAGGGCCGGCGCCCCCCAGGGGGCCTATATAAAGGAGGGGGGCGGGAGGGCAGCCGCACCCCAAGCCTTGGCGCCTCCCTCTCCCCTGCTACACCTCTCCCTCTCGCAGAAGCTCGGTGAAGCCCTGCTGCGATCACTACTGCATCCACCACCACGCCGTCGTGCTGCTGGATCTTCATCAACCTCTCCTTCCCCCTTGCTGGATCAAGAAGGAGGAGACATCATCCGCTCCGTACGTGTGTTGAACGCAGAGGTGCCGTCCGTTCGGCACTTGGTCATCGGTGATTTGGATCACGGCGAGTACGACTCCATCATCCCCGTTCTCTGAATGCTTCCGCTCGTGATCTACAAGGGTATGTAGATGCACTCCTCTCTCCCTCGTTGATAGATGACTCCATAGATTGATCTTGGTGATGTGTAGAAAATTTAAAAATTCTGCTACGTTCCCCAACAGTGGCATCATGAGCCAGGTTTATGCGTAGTTACTATGCACGAGTAGAAGACAAAGTAGTTGTGGGTGTCGATATTGTCAATTTGCTTTCCGTTACTAGTCTTATCTTGATTCGGCGGCATCGTGGGATGAAGCGGCCCGGACCAACCTTACACGTACGCTTACGTGAGACCGGTTCACCGACTGACATGCACTAGTTGCATAAGGTGGCTGGCGGGTGTCTGTCTCTCCCACTTTAGTCGGATCGGATTCGATGAACCGGGTCCTTATGAAGGGTAAATAGAAATTGGCAATTCACGTTGTGGTTTTGGCGTAGGTAAGAAACGTTCTTGCTAGAAACCTATAGCAGCCACGTAAAAACTTGCAACAACAATTAGAGGACGTCTAACTTGTTTTTGCAGCAAGTGTTTTGTGATGTGATATGGCCAAAGGTTGTGATGAATGATGAATGATATATGTGATGTATGAGATTGATCATGTTCTTGTAATAGGAATCTCGACTTGCATGTCGATGAGTAAGACAACCGGCAGGAGCCATAGGAGTTGTCTTTATTTATTTATGACCTGCGTGTCAACATAAACGTCATGTAATTACTTTACTTTATTGCTAAAGCGTTATCCATAGTAGTAGAAGTAATAGATGACGAGACAACTTCAAGAAGACACGATGATGGAGATCATGATGATGGAGATCATGGTGTCATGCCGGTGACAATGATGATCATGGAGCCCCGAAGATGGAGATCAAAGGAGCAAATGATATTGGCCATATCATGTCACTGTTTGATTGCATGTGATGTTTATCATGTTTTACATCTTATTTGCTTAGAACGATGGTAGCTTAAATAAGATGATCCCTCGAAATAATTTCAAGAAAGTGTTCCCCCTAACTGTGCACCGTTGCGAAGGTTCGTTGTTTCGAAGCACCACGTGATGATCGGGTGTGATAGATTCTAACGTTTGAATACAATGGGTGTAAGCCAGATTTACACACGTGATACACTTAGGTTGACTTGACGAGCCTAGCATGTACAGACATGGCCTCGGAACACAGAAGACCGAAAGGTCGAGCATGAGTCATATAGAAGATACGATCAACATGAATATGTTCACCGATGTTGACTAGTCCGTCTCACGTGATGATCGGACATGGCCTAGTTAACTCGGATCATGTTATACTTAGATGACTGGAGGGATGTCTATCTGAGTGGGAGTTCATTGAATAATTTGATTAGATGAACTCAATTATCATGAACTTAGTCTAAAATCTTTACAATATGTCTTGTAGATCAAATGTCCCACGTTGTCCTCAACTTCAACGCGTTCCTAGAGAAAACCAAGCTGAAAGATGATGGCAACAACTATACGGACTGGGTCCGGAACCTGAGGATCATCCTCATAGCTGCCAAGAAAGATTATGTCCTAGAAGCACCGCTAGGTGACGCACCCATCCCAGAGAACCAAGACGTTATGAACGCTTGGCAGCAGCGTGCTGATGATTACTCCCTCGTTCAGTGCGGCATGCTTTACAGCTTAGAACCGGGGCTCCAAAAGCATTTTGAGAAACACGGAGCATATGAGATGTTCGAAGAGCTGAAAATGGTTTTTCAAGCTCATGCTCGGGTCGACAGATATGAAGTATCCAACAAGTTCTTCAGCTGTAAAATGGAGGAAAGTAGTTCTGTCAGTGAGCACATACTCACAATGTCTGGGTTACATAACCGCTTGACTCAGCTGGGAGTTAATCTCCCAGATGACGCGGTCATTGACAGAATCCTCCAGTCGCTTCCACCGAGCTACACGAGCTTTGTGATGAACTTCAATATGCAGGGGATGGAAAAGACCATTCCTGAGGTATATTCAATGCTGAAATCAGCGGAGGTAGAAATCAAAAAGGAACATCAAGTGTTGATGGTGAATAAAACCACTAAGTTCAAGAAAGGCAAGGGTAAGAAGAACTTCAAGAAGGACGGCAAGGGAGTTGCCGCGCCCAGTAAGCAAGCTGCCGGGAAGAAGCCAAACAATGGACCCAAGCCCGAGACTGAGTGCTTTTATTGCAAGGGAAGTGGTCACTGGAAGTGGAACTGCCCCAAATACTTAGCGGACAAGAAGGCCGGCATCACGAAAGGTATATGTGATATACATGTAATTGATGTGTACCTTACCAGTACTCGTAGTAGCTCCTGGGTATTTGATACCGGTGCGGTTGCTCACATTTGTAACTCAAAGCAGGAGCTGCGGAATAAGCGGAGACTGGCGAAGGACGAGGTGATGATGCACGTCGGGAATGGTTCCAAGGTCAATGTGATCGCCGTCGGCACGCTACCTCTACATTTACCTACGGGATTAGTTTTAAACCTTAATAATTGTTATTTAGTGCCAGCTTTGAGCATGAACATTGTATCAGGATCTCGTTTAATACGAGATGGCTACTCATTTAAATCCGAGAATAATGGTTGTTCTATTTATATGAGAGATATGTTTTATGGTCATGCTCCGATGGTGAATGGTTTATTCTTAATGAATCTCGAGCGTAATGCTACACATATTCATAGTGTGAATACCAAAAGATGTAAGGTTGATAATGATAGTCCCACATACTTGTGGCACTGCCGCCTTGGTCACATAGGTGTCAAACGCATGAAGAAGCTCCATGCAGATGGACTTTTAGAGTCTGTTGATTACGAATCATTTGACACGTGTGAACCATGCCTCATGGGTAAGATGACCAAGACTCCGTTCTCAGGAACAATGGAGCGAGCAACCAACTTATTGGAAATCATACATACAGATGTGTGCGGTCCAATAAGTGTTGAGGCTCGCGGTGGTTATCGTTATGTTCTCACCCTCACTGATGACTTGAGTAGATATGGGTATGTCTACTTAATGAAACACAAGTCCGAGACCTTTGAAAAGTTCAAGGAATTTCAGAGTGAGGTTAAGAATCAACGTGACAGGAAAATCAAGTTCTTGCGATCAGATCGTGGGGGAGAATACTTGAATCACGAATTTGGCACACACTTAAGAAAATGTGGAATAGTTTCACAACTCACGCCGTCTGGAACACCTCAGCGTAATGGTGTGTCCGAACGTCGTAATCGCACTCTATTGGATATGGTGCGATCTATGATGTCTCTTACCGATTTACCGCTGTCATTTTGGGGCTATGCTTTAGAGACTGCCACATTCACTTTAAATAGGGCTCCGTCGAAATCCGTTGAGACGACACCGTATGAATTATGGTTTGGGAAGAAACCTAAGCTGTCGTTTCTAAAATTTTGGGGATGCGATGCTTATGTCAAGAAGCTTCAACCTGAAAAGCTCGAACCCAAGTCAGAAAAATGCGTCTTCATAGGATACCCTAAAGAAACTATTGGGTATACCTTCTACCTCAGATCCGAAGGCAAGATCTTTGTTGCCAAGAATGGATCCTTTCTAGAGAAAGAGTTTCTCTCGAAAGAAGTAAGTGGGAGGAAAGTAGAACTTGATGAAGTATTACCTCTTGAACCGGAAAGTGGCGCAACACAGGAAAATGTTCCTGAGGTGCCTGCACCGACCAGAGAGGAAGTTAATGATGATGATCATGAAACGTCAGATCAAGTTGCTACTGAACTTCGTAGGTCCACAAGGACACGTTCCGCACCAGAGTGGTACGGCAACCCTGTCTTGGAAATCATGTTGTTAGACAACTGTGAACCTTCGAACTATGAAGAAGCGATGGCGGGCCCGGATTCTGACAAATGGCTGGAAGCCATGAAATCCGAGATAGGATCAATGTATGAAAACGAAGTATGGACTTTGACTGACTTGCCCGATGATCGGAGAGCCATAGAAAATAAATGGATCTTTAAGAAGAAGACAGACGCGGATGGTAATGTGACCATCTATAAAGCTCGGCTTGTCGCTAAGGGTTATCGACAAGTTCAAGGGGTTGACTACGATGAGACTTTCTCACCTGTAGCGAAGCTGAAGTCCGTCCGAATCATGTTAGCAATTGCCGCATTCTATGATTATGAAATATGGCAAATGGACGTCAAAACAGCATTCCTTAATGGTTTCCTTAAGGAAGAATTCTATATGATGTAGCCGGAAGGTTTTGTCGATCCTAAGAATGCTGACAAGTTGTGCAAGCTCCAACGCTCGATTTATGGGCTGGTGCAAGCATCTGGAGTTGGAACATTCGCTTTGATGAGATGATCAAAGCGTTTGGGTTTATGCAGACTTATGGAGAAGCCTGCATCTACAAGAAAGTGAGTGGGAGCTCTGTAGCATTTCTCATATTGTATGTGGATGACATACTGTTGATGGGAAATGATATAGAATTCTTGGAAAGCATAAAGGCCTACTTGAACAAGTGTTTTTCAACGAAGGACCTTGGAGAAGCTGCTTATATATTAGGCATCAAGATCTATAGAGATAGATCGAGACGCCTCATTGGTCTTTCACAGAGTACGTACCTTGACAAGATATTGAAGAAGTTCAAGATGGATCAGTCAAATAAGGGGTTCTTTCCTGTATTGCAAGGTACGAGATTGAGCACGGCTCAAAGCCCGACCGCGGCAGAAGATAGAGAAAAGATGAGTGTCGTCTCCTATGCCTCAGCCATAGGGTCTATCATGTATGCTATGCTGTGTACCAGACCTAATATAAACCTTGCCGTAAGTTTGGTAGGAAGGTACCAAAGTAATCCCGGCATGGAACACTGGACAGCAGTCAAGAATATCCTAAAGTACCTGAAAAGGACTAAGGAAATGTTTCTCGTTTATGGAGGTGACGAAGAGCTCGTCATAAAGGGTTATGTTGATGCTAGCTTCGACACAGATCTGGATGACTCTAAGTCACAAACCGGATACATGAATATTTTGAATGGTGGGGCAGTAAGCTGGTGCAGTTGCAAGCAAAGCGTGGTGGCGGGATCTACATGTGAAGCGGAGTACATGGCAGCCTCGGAGGCAGCACAAGAAGCAATCTGGGTGAAGGAGTTCATCACCGACCTAGGAGTCATACCCAATGCGCAGGGGCCGATGACTCTCTTTTGTGACAACACTGGAGCTATTGCCCTTGCCAAGGAGCCCAGGTTTCACAGGAAGACCAGGCATATCAAGCGTTGCTTCAACTCCATTCGTGAAAGTGTTCAAAATGGAGACACAGAAATTTGTAAAGTACATACGGACCTGAATGTAGCAGATCCGTTGACTAAACCTCTCCCTAGAGCAAAACATGATCAACAATAGAATTCCATGGGTGTTCGATTCATCACAATGTAACTAGATGATTGACTCTAGTGCAAGTGGGAGACTGTTGGAAATATGCCCTAG
Organism: Triticum dicoccoides; assembly: GCF_002162155.2. Classification (NCBI taxonomy): domain Eukaryota; kingdom Viridiplantae; phylum Streptophyta; class Magnoliopsida; order Poales; family Poaceae; genus Triticum; species Triticum dicoccoides. The sequence goes on from NC_041388.1 coordinate 588,316,584, forward strand.
AGGCAATAATAAAATGATTATTATATTTCCTTGTTCATGATAATTGTCTATTATTCATGCTATAATTGTATTATCCGGAAATCGTAATACATGTGTGAATACATATACCACAATGTGTCCCTAGTGAGCCTCTAGTTGACTAGCTCGTTGATCAACAGATAGTCATGGTTTCCTGGCTATGGACATGGGGATGTCATTGATAACGGGATCACATCATTAGGAGAATGATGTGATGGACAAGACCCAAACCTAAGCATAGCACAAAGATCGTGTAGTTCGTTTGCTGTAGCTTTTCTGAATGTCAAGTATCATTTCCTTAGACCATGAGATTATGCAACTCCCGGATACCGTATGAGTGCCTTGGGTGTGCCAAACGTCACAACGTAACTGGGTGACTATAAAGTAACATTACAGGTATCTCCGAAAGTGTCTGTTGGGTTGGCACGAATCGAGACTAGGATTTGTCACTCCATATGACGAAGAGGTATCTCTGGGCCCACTCGGTAATGCATCATCATAATGAGCTCAATGTGATCAAGTGGTTGATCACGGGATCATGCATTACAGTACGAGTAAAGTGACTTGCCGGTAACGAGACTGAACAAGGTATTGGCATACCGACAATCGAGTCTCGGGCAAGTAACGTACCGAATGACAAAGGGAATTGAATACGGGATTGATTAAGTCCTCGACATCGTGGTTCATCCGATGAGATCATCGAGGAGCATGTGGGAGCCAACATGGGTATCCAGATCCCGCTCTTGGTTATTGACCGGAGAGTCGTCTCGGTCATGTCTGCTTGTCTCCCGAACCTATAGGGTCTACACACTTAAGGTTCGATGACGGTAGGGTTGTAGAGATATGAGTATGCAGTAATCCAAAAGTTGTTCGGAGTCCCGGATGAGATCCTGGACGTCACGAGGAGTTCCGGAATGGTCCGGAGGTGAAGAATTATATATAGGAAGTGTAGTTTCGGCCATCGGGAAAGATTCGGGGTCACCGGTATTGTACCGGGACCACCGGATGGGTCCCGGGGGTCCACCAGGTGGGGCCACCCATCCCGGAGGGCCCCATGGGCTGAAGTGGGGAGGGGAACCAGCCCATAGTGGGCTGGTGCGCCCCCCTTGGGCCCCCCTGCGCCTAGGGTTGGAAACCCTAGGGTGGGGGGCGCCTCCACTTGCCTTGGGGGGCACTCCACCCCCCTTGGCCGCCGCCCCCTTGGGAGATCCCATCTCCAGGGCCGGCCCCCCCAGGGGGCCTATATAAAGGAGGGGGGAGGGAGGGCAGCCGCACCCCAAGCCTTGGCGCCTCCCTCTCCCCTGCTACACCTCTCCCTCTCGCAGAAGCTCGGCGCAGCCCTACTGCGATCACTGCTGCATCCACCACCACGCCGTCGTGCTACTGGATCTTCATCAACCTCTCCTTCCCCCTTGCTGGATCAAGAAGGAGGAGACGTCATCCGCTTCATATGTGTGTTGAACGCGGAGGTGCCGTCTGTTCGGCACTTGGTCATCGGTGATTTGGATCACGGCGAGTACGACTCCATCATCCCCGTTCTTTGAACGCTTCCGCTCGTGATCTACAAGGGTATGTAGATGCACTCATCTCTCCCTCGTTGCTAGATGACTCCATAGATTGATCTTGGTGATGCGTAGAAAATTTAAAAATTCTGCTACGTTCCCCAACACTAAGGACATGGGAGAAGTCTTGCTATAAGTAGTCATGTGAATTTGGTATTCGTTCGATACTTTGATGCCCAATATATAAGCAGCTTCACCAAGGTCTTTCATTGAAAAATTATTATTCAAGTATCCTTTTATGCTATTCAGAAATTCAGTATCATTTCCGATTAGCAATATGTCATCCACATATAATATCAGAAATGCTACAGAGCTCCCACTCACTTTCTTGTAAATACAGGCTTCTCCAAAAGTCTGTATAAAACCATATGCTTTGATCACACTATCAAAGCGTATATTCCAACTCCGAGAGGCTTGCACCAGTCCATAAATGGATCGCTGGAGCTTGCACACTTTGTTAGCACCTTTTGGATCGACAAAACCTTCTGTTTGCATCATATACAACTCTTCTTTAGGATATCCATTAAGGAATGCAGTTTTGACATCCATTTGCCAAATTTCATAATCATAAAATGCGGCAATTGCTAACATGATTCAGACGGACTTAAGCATCGCTACGGGTGAGAAGGTCTCACCATAGTCAACTCCTTGAACTTGTCAAAAACCTTTTGCAACAAGTCGAGCTTTTTAGACAATAACATTACCGTCAGCGTCAGTCTTCTTCTTGAAGGTCCATTTATTCTCTATGGCATGCCGATCATCGGGCAAGTCAACCAAAGTCCACACTTTGTTCTCATACATGGATCCCATCTCAGATTTCATGGCCTCAAGCCATTTTGCGGAATCTGGGCTCATCATGGCTTCCTCATAGTTTGTAGGTTCGTCATGGTCAAGTAACATGACCTCCAGAACAGTATTACTGTACCACTCTGGTGCGGATCTTACTCTGCTTTACCTATGAGGTTCGGTAGTAACTTGATTAGAAGTTTCATGATCATCATCATTAGCTTCCTCACTTACTAGTGTAAGAATCACTGGAACTGATTTCTGTGATGAACTACTTTCCAATAAGGGAGTAGGTACAATTACCTCGTCAAGTTCTACTTTCCTCCCACTCACTTCTTTCAAGAGAAACTCCTTCTCTAAAAAGGATCCATTTTTAGCAATGAATATCTTGCCTTCGAATCTATGATAGAAGGTGTACCCAACAGTTTCCTTTGGGTATCCTATGAAGACACATTTCTCCGATTTGGGTTCGAGCTTATCAGGTTGAAGCTTTTTCACATAAGCATCGCAACCCCAAACTTTAAGAAATGACAACTTGGGTTTCTTTCCAAACCATAGTTTGTAAGGTGCCGTCTCAACGGATTTTGATGGTGCCCTATTTAACGTGAATGTAGCCGTCCCTAAAGCATAACCCCAAAATGATAGCGGTAAATCAGTGAGAGACATCATAGATCGTACCATATCTAATAAAGTGCAGTTACGACATTCGGACACACCATTATGTTGTGGTGTTCCAGGTGGCGTGAGTTGCGAAACTATTCCGCATTGTTTCAAATGAAGACCAAACTCATAACTCAAATATTCACCTCTACGATCAGATCGTAGAAACTGAATTTTCTTGTTACGATGATTTTCCACTTCACTCTGAAATTCTTTGAACTTTTCAAATGTTTTAGACTTATGTTTCATTAAGTAGATATACCCATATCTGCTCAAATCACTATGAAGGTAAGAAAATAACGATACCCGCCGCGAGCATCAACACTCATCGGACCGCATACATCAGTATGTATTATTTCCAACAAGTCTGTTGCTCGCTCCATTGTTCCGGAGAATGGAGTCTTAGTCATCTTGTCCATGAGGCATGGTTCGCAAGCATCAAGTGATTCATAATCAAGTGATTCCAAATGCCCATCAGCATGGAGTTTCTTCATGCGCTTTACACCAATATGACCTAAACGGAAGTGCCACAAATAAGTTGCACTATCATTATTAAACTTATATCTTTTGGCTTCAATACTATGAACATGTGTATCACTACTATCAAGATTTAGTAAAAATAGACCACTCATCAAGGGTGCATGACCATAAAAGATATTACTCATATAAATAGAACAACCATTATTCTCTGATTTAAATGAATAACCATCTCGCATCAAACAAGATCCAGATATAATGTTCATGCTCAACGCTGGCACCAAATAACAATTATTTAGGTCTAATACTAATCCCGAAGGTAGATGTAGAGGTAGCGTGCCAACGGCGATTACATCGACTTTGGAACCATTTCCCACACGCATCGTCACCTCGCCCTTAGCCAATCTTCGCTTAATCCGTAGCCCCTGTTTCGAGTTGCAAATATTAGCAACTGAACCAGTATCAAATACCCAGGATCTATTGTGAGCATTAGTAAGGTACACATCAATAACATGTATATCAAATATACCTTTCACTTTGCCATCCTTCTTCTCCGCCAAATACTTGGGGCAGTTCCGCTTCCAGTGACCAGTCCCTTTGCGGTAGAAGCACTCAGTCTCAGGCTTAGGTCCAGACTTGGGCTTCTTCACTTGAGCAGCAACTTGCTTGCCATTCTTCTTGAAGTTCCCCTTCTTCCCTTTACCCTTTTTCTTGAAACTGGTGGTCTTGTTGACCATCAACACTTGATGCTCTTTCTTGATTTCTACCTCCGCAGCCTTTAGCATTGTGAAGAGCTCAGGAATCGTCTTATCCATCCCTTATATATTATAGTTCATCAGGAAGCTCTTGTAGCTTGGTGGCAGTGATTGAAGAACTCTGTCAGTGACACTATCATCAGGAAGATTAACTCCCAGCTGAGTCAAGTGGTTATGGTACCCAGACATTCTGAGTATATGTTCACTGACAGAACTATTCTCCTCTATTTTGTAGCTGTAGAACTTATTGTAGACTTCCTATCTCTCAATCCGGGCATTTGCTTGAAATATTAACTTCAAACCCTAGAACATCTCATATGCTCCATGATGTTCAAAACGTCATTTGAAGTCCCGGTTCTAAGCCGTAAAGCATGGCACACTGAACTATCAAGTAGTCATTAGCTTTGCTCTACCAGGTGTTCACAACATCTGGCGTTGCTCCTGCAGCGGGTTTGTCACCTAGCGGTGCTTCCAGGACGTAATTCTTCTGTGCAGCAATGAGGATAATCCTCAAGTTACGGACCCAGTCCATGTAGTTGCTACCATCATCTTTCAACTTAGCTTTCTATAGGAATGCATTAAAATGCAACGGAACAACAACACGGGCCATCTATCTACAACAACATAGACATGCAAAATACTATCAGGTACTAAGTTCATGATAAATTAAAGTTCAATTAATCAAATTACTTAAGAACTCCCACTTAGATAGACATCCCTCTAATCATCTAAGTGATCACGTGATCCATATCAACTAAAGCATGTCCGATCATCACGTGAGCTGGAGTAGTTTTCAATGGTGAACATCACTATGTTGATGATATCTACTATATGATTCACGCTCAACCTTTCGGTCTCACTGTTTCGAGGCCATATCTGCATATGCTAGGCTCATCAAGTTTAACCCGAGTATTCCGCGTGTGCAAAACTGGCTTGCACCCATTGTATGTGAACGTAGAGCTTATCACACCCGGTCATCACATGGTGTCTTGGCACGACGAACTGTAGCAACGGTGCATACTTAGGGAGAACACTTATACCTTGAAATTCAGTGAGAGATCATCTTATAATGCTACCGCCGAACTAAGAAAACTAAGATGCATAAAAGATAAACATCACATGCAATCAACATAAGTGATATGATATGGCCATCATCATCTTGTGCCTTTGATCTCCATCTCCAAAGCACCATCATGATCACCATCACCACCGGCTTGACACCTTGATCTCCATCGAAGCATCGTTTTTGTCTCACCAACTATTTCTTCTACGACTATTGCTACCGTTTAGTGATAAAGTAAAGCAATTACACGGCGATTGCATTTCATACAATAAAGCGACAACCATATGGCTCTTGCCAGTTGTCGATAACTCTGTTACAAAACATGATCATCTCATACAATAAAATTTAGCATCATGCTTGACCATATCACATCACAACATGGCCTGCAAAATCAAGTTAGACGTCCTCTACTTTGTAGTTGCAAGTTTTACGTGGCTGCTAGGGGCTGAGCAAGAACCGTTCTTACCTACGCATCAAAAACCATAACGCGGTATAGTGATTGCTTTTTGATCTTCAGAAAGGACCCAATTCATTCAATCTGATTCAACTAAAGTTGGAGAAACTAACACCCACCAGCCACCTTTGTGCGAAGCACGTCGGTAGAACCAGTCTCGCGTAAGCGTACGCGTAATGTCGGTCTGAGCCGCTTCATCCAACAATACCGCTGAATCAAGAATCAACTACTCATGGCAAGCAATATGTATATACCCACGCCCACAACTCCTTTGTGTTCTATTTGTGCATATAAAATCTACGCATAGACCTGGCTCGGATGCCACTGTTGGGAACGCAGTAATTTCAAAAAAATTCTTACGCACATGCAAGATCCATCTAGGTGATGCATAGCAATGAGAGGGGAGAGTGTTGTTTACGTACCCTCATAGTGTTGGGGAACGTAGTAATTTCAAAAAAAAAATCCTACGCACACGCAGGATCATGGTGATGCATAGCAATGAGAGGGGAGAGTGTTGTCTACATACCCTTGTAGACCGTTCGCGGAAGCGTTATATCAACGCGGTTGATGTAGTCGTACGTCTTCACGATCCGACCGATCCAAGTACCGAAAGCACGGCACCTCCGAGTTCTGCACACGTTCGGCTCGGTGACGTCCTCGCCTTCTCGATCCAGCAAGAGGGGCGAAGTAGTAGATGAGTTTCGGCAGCACGACGGCGTGGTGATGGTATTGGTGAAGAACAATCTCTGTAGGGCTTCACCTAAGCACTATGAAAACTATGACGGAGGATAAACTAGAGGGGACGGGGTTGCCGACACACGGCTTGGTGTTTCTTGATGTGTCTTTGGTGCTAGCCCTGCCCCTCTATTTATATGTTGAGCCCCGGGGTCAAAACTTGGAGCAAAAGCCTCCTCAAAGTCGGTTTTGCCCGAAAGGCAAGAGTCCCACTCGGACTCCAGGACCAAATGCCACAATCCTTGGCGTCTGGCCCAGGGCCAGACGCCAGGGTCTCTGGCATTTGGCCCCCTGGCCTCTGCAAAACTCCTTTTGCACTAACTTATAGCCCCATGGGCGTGACCCCTTGGCCAAACCATATCATCCAATATATGAATCTTTACCTCCGGACCATTTCAGAGCTCCTCATCATGTTCGTGATCTCATCCGGGACTCCGAACAACATTAGGTCACCAACATACATAACTCATATAATACTATATCGTCAACGAACGTTAAGCGTGCGGACCCTACGTGTTCGAGAAGTTTGTAGACATGACCGAGACACCTCTTTGGTCAATAACCAATAGCGGGACCTGGATGCCGATATTGTCTCCTACATATTCTACGAAGATCTTTATCGGTCAGACCGCATAACAACATATGTTGTTCCCTTTGTCATCGGTATGTTACTTGCCCAAGATTCGATCGTCAGTATCTCAATACCTAGTTCAATCTCGTTACCGGCAAGTCTCTTTACTCGTTCCGTAATACATCATCCCGCAACTAACTCATTAGTTGCAATGCTTGCAAGGCTTATAGTGATGTGCATTATCGAGTGGGCCCAGAGATACCTCTCCGACAATCGGAGTGACAAATCCTAATATCGAAATACGCCAACCCAACAAGTACCTTGGGAGACACCTGTAGAGCACCTTTATAATCACCCAGTTACGTTGTGACGTTTGGTGGCACATAAAGTGTTCCTCCGGTAAACGGGACTTGCATAATCTCATAGTAATAGGAACATGTACAAGTCATGAAGAAAGCAATAGCAACAAACTGAACGATCAAGTGCTAAGCTAACGGAATGGGTCAAGTCAATCGCATCATTCTCCTAATGATGTGATCCCATTAATCAAATGACAACTCATGTCTATGGTTAGGAAACTTAACCATCTTTGATCAATGAGCTAGTCAAGTAGAGGCATCCTAGTGACACTCTGTTTGTTTATGTATTCACACATGTATTATGTTTCCGGTTAATACAATTCTAGCATGAATAATAAACATTTATCATGAAATAAGGAAATAAATAATAACTTTATTATTGCCTCTAGGGCATATTTCCTTCAGTCTCCCACTTGCACTAGAGTCAATAATCTAGATCACATCGCCATGTGATTTAACATCAATAGTTCACATCACCATGTGATTAACACCCATAGTTCACATCGTCATGTGACCAACACCCAAAGGGTTTACTAGAGTCAATAATCTAGTTCACATCACTATGTGATTAACACCCAAAGAGTACTAAGGTGTGATCATGTTTTGCTTGTGAGAGAAGTCTAGTCAACGGGTCTGCAACATTCAGATCCGTATGTATTTTGCAAATTTCTATGTCAACAATGCTCTGCACGGAGCTACTCTAGCTAATTGCTCCCACTTTCAATATGTATCCAGATTGAGATTTAGAGTCATCTAGATCAGTGTCAAAATTTGCATCGACGTAACCCTTTACGACGACCTTTTTGTCACCTCCATAATCGAGAAACATATCCTTATTCCAATAAGGATAATTTTGACCGCTGTCCAGTGATCTACTCCTAGATCACTATTGTACCCCTTGCCAAAAACAGGGCAGGGTATACAATAGGTCTGGTACACAGCATGGCATACTTTATAGAACCTATGGCTGAGGCATAGGGAATGACTTTCATTCTCTCTCTATCTTCTGCCGTGGTCGGGTTTTGAGTCTTTACTCAACTTCACACCTTGTAACACAGGCAAGAACTCCTTCTTTGACTGTTCCATTTTGAACTACTTCAAAATCTTGTCAATGTATGTACTCATTGAAAAAACTTATCAAGTGTCTTGATCTATCTCTATAGATCTTGATGCTTAATATGTAAGCAGCTTCACTGAGGTTTTTCTTTGAAAAACTCCTTTCAAACACTCCTTTATGCTTTGCAGAATAATTCTACATTATCTCCGATCAACAATATGTCATTCACATATACTTATCAGAAATGCTGTAGTGCTCCCACTCACTTTCTTGTAAATACAAGCTTCACCGCAAGTCTGTATAACACTATATGCTTTGATCAACTTATCAAAGTGTATATTCCAACTCCGAGATGCTTGCACCAGTCCATAGATGGATCGCTAGAGCTTGCATATTTTGTTAGCACCTTTAGGATTGACAAAACTTTCTTGTTGCATCATATACAACTCTTCTTTAATAAATCCATTAAGGAATGTAGTTTGTTTATCCATTTGCCAGATTTCATAAAATGTGGCAATTGCTAACATGATTCGGACAGACTTAAGCATAGATACGAGTGAGAAACTCTCATCGTAGTCAACATCTTGAACTTGTCGAAAACCTTTTGCGATAATTCTAGATTTGTAGATAGTAACACTACTATCAGCGCCCGTCTTCCTATTGAAGATCCATTTAATCTCAATGGCTCGCTGATCTTTGGGCAAGTTAATCAAAGTCCATACTTTGTTCTTATACATGGATCTCATCTCAGATTTCATGGCCTCAAGCCATTTCGCGGAATCTGGGCTCATCATCGCTTCCTCATAGTTCGTAGGTTCGTCAAGGTCAAGTAACATGACCTCTAGAACAGGATTACCATACCACTCTGGTGCGGATCTCACTCTGGTTTACCTACAAGGTTTGGTAGTAACTTGATCTGAAGTTACATGATCATCATCATTAGCTTCCTCACTAATTGGTGTAGTAGTCACAGAAATAGATTTCTGTGATGAACTACTTTCCAATAAGGGAGCAGGTACAGTTACCTCATCAAGTTCTACTATCCTCCCACTCACTTCTTTCGAGAGAAACTCCTTCTCTAGAACGGATCCATTCTCAGCAATGAATATCTTGCCTTCAGATCTGTGATAGAAGGTGTACCCAACATTTTCTTTTTGGGTATCCTATGAAGACGCACTTCTCTGATTTGGGTTTGAGCTTATCAGGTTGAAACTTTTTCACATAAGCATTGCAACCTCAAACTTTAAGAAATGACAGCTTAGGTTTCTTGCCAAACCATAGTTCATACGGTGTCGTCTCAACGAATTTAGATGGTGCCCTATTTAACGTGAATGTAGCTATCTCTAATGCATAACCCAAAACAATAGTGGTAAATTGGTAAGAGACATCATAGATCGCACCATATATAATAAAGTACGGTTACGACGTTCGGACACACCATTACACTGTGGTGTTCCAGGTGGCGTGAGTAGTAAAACTATTTCACATTGTTTTAACTGAAGCCCAAACTCGTAACTCATATATTTTACTTCTGCGATCATATCGTAGAAACTTTTATTTTTGTTACGATGATTCTCCACTTCACTCTGAAACTCTTTGAATTTTTCAAATGTTTCAGACTTGTGTTTCATTGAGTAGATATACTCATATCTGCTCAAATCATCTGTGAAGATCAGAAAATAATGATACCTGACGAGAGCCTCAATATTCATCGGACCACATACATCAGTATGTATGATTTCCAACAAATTTGTTGCTCGCTCCATTGTTCCGGAGAATGAAGTCTTAGTCATCTTGCCCATGAGGCATGGTTCGCAAGCATCAACTGATTCATAATCAAGTGATTCCAAAAGCCCATCAGCATGGATTTTCTTCATGCGCTTTACACCAATATGACCTAAACGGCAGTGCCACAAATAAGTTGCACTATCATTATTAATTTTGCATCTTTTGGCTTCAATATTATAAAAATGTGTATCACCACGATCGAGATCCAACAAACCATTTTCATTGGGTGTATGACCATAGAAGGTTTTATTCATGTAAACAGAACAACAATTATTCTCCAAGTTACATGAATAATTGTATTGCAATAAACATGATCCAATCATATTCATGCTCAACGCAAACACTAAATAACATTTATTTTAGGTTTAACACTAATCCCGAAAGTATAGGGAGTGTGCGATGATGATCATATCAATCTTGGAACCATTTCCAATACACATCGTCACTTCACCCTTAACTAGTCTCTTTCATTCTGCAACTCCTGTTTTGAGTTACTATTCTTAGCAACTGAACTAGTATAAAATACTGAGGGGTTGCTATAAACACTAGTAAAGTACACATCAATAACATGTATATCAAATATACCTATGTTCACTTTGCCATCCTTCTTATCCGCCAATTACTTGGGGTAGTTCCGCTTTCAGTGAGCAGTCCCTTTGCAGTAGAAGCACCCAGTTTTAGGCTTAGGTCCAGACTTGGGTTTTTTCACTTGAGCAGGAACTTGCTTGCCGTTCTTCTTGAAGTTTCCCTTTCTTCCCTTTGTCCCTTTACTTGAAACTAGTGGTTTTGTTTACCATCAACACTTGATGCTTTTCTTGCTTTCTACCTTCGCCGATTTCAGCATCACGAAGAGCTTGGGAATCGTTTCCGTTATCCCTTGCATATTATAGTTCATCACGAAGTTCTACTAACTTGGTGATGGTGACTAGAGAATTTTGTCAATCACTATTTTATCTGGAAGATTAACTCCCACTTGATTCAAGCGATTGTAGTACCCAGACAATCTAAGCACATGCTCACTGCTTGAGCTATTCTCCTCCATCTTTTAGCTATAGAACTTGTTGGAGACTTGATATCTCTCAACTTGGGTATTTGCTTGAAATATTAACTTCAACTCCTAGAACATCTCATATGGTCCATGACGTTCAAAACGTCTTTGAAATCCTGATTCTAAGACGTTTAAGCATGGTGCACTAAACTATCAAGTAGTCATCATATTGAGCTAGCCAAACGTTCATAACATTTGCATCTGCTCCTGCAATAGGTTTGTCACCTAGCGGTGCATCAAGGACATAATTCTTCTATGCATCAATGAGGATAAACCTTAGATCACGAATCCAATCCGCATCCTTGCTACTAACATCTTTCAACTTAGTTTTCTCTAGGAACATATCAAAAATAAAACAGGGGAGCTAAACGCGAGGTTTCGATCTACAACATAGATATGCTAATACTACCAGGACTAAGTTCATGATAAATTTAAGTTCAATTAATCATATTACTTAAGAACTCCCACTTAGATAGACATCCCTCTAATCCTCTAAGTGATCACGTGATCCATATCAACTAAACCATGTCCGATCTTCACATGAGATGGAGTAGTTTCAATGGTGAACATCACTATGTTGATCATATCTATGATATGATTCATGCTCGACCTTTCGGTCTCCGTGTTCCAAGGCCATATCTGTTATATGCTAGGCTCGTCAAGTCTAAGTGATCACGTGATCCATATCAACTAAACCATGTCCGATCTTCACGTGAGATGGAGTAGTTTCAATGGTGAACATCACTATGTTGATCATATCTACGATATGATTCATGCTCGACCTTTCGGTCTCCGTGTTCTGAGGCCATATCTGTTATATGCTAGGCTCGTCAAGTTTAACCTGAGTATTCCGCGTGTGCAACTGTTTTGCACCCGTTGTATTTGAACGTAGAGCCTATCACACCCGATCATCACGTGGTGTCTTAGCACGAAGAACTATTGCAACGGTGCATACTCAGGGAGAACACTTATACTTTGATAATTTAGTGAGGGATCATCTTATAATGCTACTGTCAATCAAATCAAGATAAGATGCATAAAAGATAAACATCACATGCAATCAATATAAGTGATATGATATGGCCATCATCATCTTGTGCTTGTGATCTCCATCTCTGAAGCACCGTCATGATCACCATCATCACCGGCGCGGCACCTTGATCTCCATCGTAGCATCATTGTTGTTTCGCCAATATTATGCTTCTACGACTATCGCTACCGCTTAGTGATAAAGTAAAGCATTACAGGGTGATTGCATTGCATACAATAAAGCGACAACCATACGGCTCCTGCCAGTTGCCGATAACTCGGTTACAAAACATGATCATCTCATACAATAAAATTTAGCATCATGTCTTGACCATATCACATCACAACATGCCCTGCAAAAACAAGTTAGACGTCCTCTACTTTGTTGTTGAAAATTTTACGTGGCTGCTATGGGCTTTAGCAAGAACCGTTCTTACCTACACATCAAAACCACAACGATAGTTTGTCAAGTTGGTGCTGTTTTAACCTTCGCAAGGACCGGGCGTAGCCACACTCGGTTCAACTAAAGTTGGAGAAACTGACACCCGCCAGCCACCTGTGTGCAAAGCACATCGGTAGAACCAGTCTCGCGTAAGCGTACGCGTAATGTCGGTCCGGGCCGCTTCATCCAACAATACCGCCGAACCAAAGTATGACATGCTGGTAAGCAGTATGACTTATATCACCCACAACTCACTTGTGTTCTACTCGTGCATATGACATCTACGCATAAAACCTGGCTCGGATGCTACTGTTGGGGAACATAGTAATTTCAAAAAAATTCCTACGCACACGCAGGATCATGGTGATGCATACCAACGAGAGGGGAGAGTGTTGTCTACATACCCTTGTAGACCGTTCGCGGAAGCGTTATATCAACGCAGTTGATATAGTCGTACGTCTTCATGATCCAACCGATCCAAGTACTAAAAGCACGGTACCTCCGAGTTTTGCACACGTTCGGCTCGGTGACGTCCTCGCCTTCTCGATCCAGCAAGAGGGGCGAAGTAGTAGATGAGTTCCGGCAGAACGACGGCGTGGTGACGGTGTTGGTGAAGAACATTCTCCGTAGGGCTTCGCCTAAGCACTACGAAAACTATGACGGAGGATAAACTATAGGGGACGGGGTTGCCAGCACACGGCTTGGTGTTTCTTGATGTGTCTTTGGTGCTAGCCCTGCCCCTCTATTTATATGTTGAGCCCTGGGGTCGAAACTTGGAGCAAAAGCCTCCTCAAAGTCGGTTTTGCCCGAAAGGCAAGAGTCCCACTCGGACTCCAGGACCAAATGCCACAATCCTTGGCATCTGGCCCATACGCCATGGGCCTCGGCATCTGGCCCAGGGCTAGACGCCAGGGTCTCCGGTGTTTGGCCCCTGGCCTCCGCAAAACTCCTTTTGCACCGACTTATAGCCCCATGGGCGTGACCCCTTGGCCAAACCATATCATCCAATATATGAATCTTTACCTCCGAACCATTCCGGAGCTCCTCATCATGTCCGTGATCTCATGCGGGACTCCGAACAACATTCGGTCACCAACATACATAACTCATATAATACTATACCGTCAATGAACGTTAAGCGTGCGGACCCTATGGGTTCGAGAACTATGTAGACATGACCGAGACACCTCTCTGGTCAATAACCAATAGCGGGACCTAGATGCCCATATTGGCTCCTACATATTCTACGAAGATCTTTATCGGTCAGACCGCATAACAACATACGTTGTTCCCTTTGTCATCGGTATGTTACTTGCCCGAGATTCGATCGTCGGTATCTCAATACCTAGTTCAATCTCGTTACCGGCAAGTCTCTTTACTCGTTTCGTAATACATCATCTCGCAACTAACTCATTAGTTGCAATGCTTGCAAGGCTTATAGTGATGTGCATTACCGAGTGGGCCCAGAGATACCTCTCCGACAATCAGAGTGACAAATCCTAATCTCGAAATACGCCAACCCAACAAGTACCTTCGGAGACACCTGTAGAGCACCTTTATAATCACCCAGTTACGTTGTGACGTTTGGTGGCACACAAAGTGTTCCTCCGATAAACGGGAGTTGCATAATCTCATAGTCATAGGAACATGTACAAGTCATGAAGAAAGCAATAGCAACAAACTAAACGATCAAGTGCTAAGCTAACGGAATGGGTCAAGTCAATCAAATCATTCTCCTAATGATGTGATCCCGTTAATCAAATGACAACTCATTTCTATGGTTAGGAAACTTAACCATCTTCGATCAACGAGCTAGTCAAGTAGAGGCATACTAGTGACACTCTGTTTGTCTATGTATTCACACATGTATTATGTTTCTGGTTAATACAATTCTAGCATGAATAATAAACATTTATCATGAAATAAGGAAATAAATAATAACTTTATTGTTGCCTCTAGGGCATATTTCCTTCACATAGACCGTAAGCGGAAGCGTTATGATAACGCGGCTGATGTAGTCGAACGCCTTCACGATCCGACCGGTCCTAGCACCGAAGGTAGGACACCTCCACGATCTGCACATGTTCAGCTCGGTGACGTCCCATGAACTCTAGATCTAGCTGAGTGTCGAGGGAGAGTTTTGTCAGCACAACGGCGTGATGATGGTGATGATGAAGCTACCGGAACAGGGCTTCGCCTAAGCACTGCAACGATATGACCGAGGTGGATTATGGTTTTTTTAAGGAAGGACAGTAGGAAAGGATCCTGCTGTATTTTCATATATATATATATATATATATATATATATTTATATATATATATATATATATATATGAACAAAGTGTTACAACTGCTTTACATTTTACAGGTTGTATCAACCTGCCCAGACAGATGTAACACCCACGATGCGGCTATATCTCCCATGTGTCGGAGCACGACTTAGAGGCATAACCGCATTAATATTGTAGGCATGTCACAAGAGGGGTAATCTTTACACATCCCATGTACTGAACAGGAAAGAGATAAAGGGTTGGCTTACAATCGCCACTTCACACAATACATAAACATAACATTATATCATCCAGAATACAATCAAGGTCCGACTATGGAACCAAAATAAAGACAACCCCAAATGCGATAGATCCCCGATCACCCCAACTGGGCTCCACTACTGATCGTCTGGAAAGGAAACATAGTAACGTCCTGAATCCTCGTCGAACTCCCACTTGAGTTCGGTCGCATCCCCTGAACTAGCATCATCGGCACCTGCATCTGGTTTTGGAAGTAATCTGTGAGTCACGGGGACTCAGCAATCTCACACCCTCGCGATCAAGACTATTTAAGCTTATGGGAAGGAAAAGGTAGTGAGGTGGAGCTGCAGCAAGCACTAGCATATATGGTGGCTATCTTACGCAAACGAGAGCGAGAAGAGAAGCAAAGCACGGTCGAGAAGCTATAAGATCAAGAAGTGATCCAGAACTACTTACGTTCAAGCATAATACGAGACCGTGTTCTCTTCCCGGACTCCGCCGAAAAGAGACCATCACGGCTACACACGTTGTTGATTCATTTTAATTAAGTTAAGTGTCAGGTTTTCTACAACCGGATATTAACAAATTACCATCTGCCCATAACTGCGGGCACGGCTTTCGAAAGTTCAAAACCCTACAAGGGTGTCCCAACTTAGCCCATCACAAGCTCTCACGGTCTACGAAGGATATTCCTTCTCCCAAGACGACTCGATCAGACTCAGAATCCCGGTTACAAGACATCTCGACAATGGTAAAACAAGTCCAGCAAAGCCGCCCGATGTGCCAATAAATCCCGATAGGAGCTGCACACATCTTGTTCTCAGGGCACACCGGATGAACACTACGTACAACTAAAACCAACCCTCAAGTTTCCCCGAGGTGGCGCTGCAAGTGGCTCTGTTTTGGACCAACACTCAGAGGAGCACTAGCCCGGGGGTTTAAAATAAATATGACCCTTGAGTCCGTGGAACCCAAGGGAAAAAGGCTTAGGTGGAAAATGGTAAAACCAAGGTTGGGCCTTGCTGGAGGAGTTTTATTCAAGGCGAACTGTCAAGGGGTTCCCATTATAACCCAACCATGCAAGGAACACAAAATCAAGGAACATAACACCGGTATGACAGAAACTAGGGTGGCAAGAGTGGAACAAAACACCAGGCATAAGGCCGAGCCTTCCACCCTTTACCAAGTATATAGATGCATTAAAGTAGACAAGGTATAATAATGATATCCCAACAATAATCATGTTCCAACAAGGAACAAATTCCATCTTCACCTGCAACTAGCAACGCTATAAGAGGGGCTGAGCAAAGTGGTAACATAGCCAAACAACGGTTTGCTAGGACAAGGTGGGTTAGAGGTTTGACATGGCAATATGGGAGGCATGATAAAGCAAGTGGTAGGTATCGCGGCATAGCAAAAGAGCGAGCAACTAGCAAGCAAACATAGAAGTGATTTCGAGGGTATGGTCATCTTGCCTGCAAAGTTCTCCGAGTTGACATAAGCTTGATCCTCGTAAGCGTACTCAACGGGTTCCTCGATCACGTACTCGTCTCCCGGCTCTACCCAAAGCAATAACACAAGCAAATGAAAACACAATCAACCACAGTGCAATGCGCAAGCAACATGATGCAAAACATGGTATGATATGCGGGATGTAATATGCAATGCATATGCGTGCTCCGGAAGGAAAAGATTGAACCAGGCCTCAACTTGGCAAACCAAGTGCTCCGCTGGAAAGATGAGTTGATTTCGGTCGAAATCGATATAAAGATCACCGGAATCGGATGCACGGTTTGCAAATGGCAAGCAAAACAATATGGCACTATTCTGCGATTAACAGCACGATGCCATCTAGAATGCAACAAGAAACTAAGCTACTGCACTCTAACATAGCAACAAAGCACATGGCAGTGATCTACTCAAGATGCTTGGCAAAAGATGAACACTGAGCTACGGCTAAATCACACAATAGCAGGTTCAAACAAGCATGGCAAAAGTGCAGAAGATATCAGCTTCACAGACTTAGTGAAAATACTAACATGTTAGGAATTAACATCAGGAAGCAAAGTTTAGAGCAAGATTACAACATGCTACAGGAATATGACATAGCAAATCGAGGCATAGCATGAATCTACTCAAAGCATATAACAAAAGTCCCTTACTGACCATAAGCCAAAAAGGATCATAAGATATGATGGCACCCATGTAAACATAGCAAGTTTCGTTAACAGATTCGGACTTAGCAGAAAACTGGACATGGCAAAAACAGAGTTACGTAGGCATGTTTGCGAGCTCGATGCACTCAACACAAGGCATCGCATGAAAAACTAAGGATACTACCAGCAAGAAGATATGATCATGAAGCCAAGCAAAGCAAGAACAAGCTCATAGCATGCATGGATCAACTACAACATCCTTGGAAAAATTGATTACCACGTAAACAATCTGCCAGGAACATTTTATAGCAAAAGTAGATCAAGATTGAGTCATGCTAGGGTACTCCATAAATGCAAACAAGGACATGGATGGATAGAGCATAACCATATGTCAAAATCATCCTTACTGAACATACTCAAAAGAAGCATGGATCACTCTGTATCAACATGAATACATGGCATACAAATAACATCAGGGAAAAGACTTAGTGAAAATCTAAGTCCCTGAAATCAGCAACATTACGAGAGCTACTTTGCATGCATGTGCTAGTCACCACATTGATCACAAAAATACATGGCATACACCCCTGTAAAGATGGCATGGCATAGCCCAAAACACATGTAGAGCTCAAGTCCATAGGAGGCACACAATAATCATGGCAAAAATGATAAATGCTCATAAACTGATAAGAATCAGGAACTAACATTTTATAGCACTCTTGAAACAGTCATTTGGGCATCAAGATGGACTCAAACAAGCATGATGCAATGGAACAAATTGAAGAGCACATCCAGACGAACAATTTGATATATGGCACGCTCAAAACGGAGCTACGGATGCAGAGATATGGCATGATGAATAGTGCTTGAAAATATAAGGAACTAGGGACTTAGAGAAAATTGGAGAGTCAACCTCTCTCATATCTAGGGTTCCAGCACACTTCCCGAGGTTCGTCGGAGATGACGAGGACGGCGGCCAGAGTGGGAGAGGAGGCGGCCGGAGCTGTGTACTCGCCGGATCCGGCCCTCCCGTGGACGGATCTGGCCGCAAGAGCGACGACGGCGAGCGGCGCTCCACGACGACATCGAGGCGAGGCGGCGGCGAGGCTTGGCCGGTGGCGACCGGCGTCGGGCGGCGCGGCGCGAGGGCGGTGGGGACCAGAGACGGGCCCGACGGGCTTTGGCGGGGAAGTGGGCGCACCGCCACTTGGCGCTCCCTGATTGGTCGGGCAGCGGCGGGCGGATGCGTCCGGCGGACGCGGACGTGTTCGGCGGCGCGGAGGAGTTGTTTCTAGGGTTTCGCCCGGAAATTTCAGAGGGTGCACATATTTGTAGGTAGAGGGAGCTAGGAGAGTCCAAATGAGGTGCGGTTTTCGGCCATGCGATCGTGATCGAACGACCGAGAGGATGGAGGGGTTTGGATGGGTTTTGGGCCACTTTGGAGGGGTGTTGGGCTGCAACACACACGAGGCCTTTACGGTTCCCTGGTTAACCGTTGGAGTATCAAACAGACTCCAAATGGCACGAAACATGACAGGCGGTCTACTGGTGGCATACCAAGGACGCTTGGCAAATCTCGGTCCATTCCGAGAAAGTTTAACACCCGCACACGAAAAGAGGCAAAAGGGGGTGCCGGAGGACGTAGGACTGCCAGATCGCAAAACGGACAACGGGAAAAATGCTCGGACGCATGAGACGAACACGTATGCAAATGCGATGCACATGATGACATGATATGAGATGCATGACATGAACAAAATGCAAAATGAAAACAAGAACCCAACCACGAATCTCATAACTTAGTGCCAAAAATGTCAAGAGTTGGAATACAAATATGGTAAGTTACATACGGGGCGTTACAACAGATTGGGTTAGGGAGATAGGGGGTGGGGGTGTAACCACTACTGCAACTCAGAAATAAAAGAAGAAATGAAAGCAGGGTGACCCCCCTAGTCCTATGTTGGAGGAGGTCAAAATCATCCTTAAATCTTTTCAGCCACCCACTGATGGTTGGGGCAATCCTCCTAAAGTGTTTATTGTTTCTTTCCTTCCAAAGACTCCAAGCAGCTACCAAAAAGATTTCAAAGAAGAGCGGGTGCCCCCAAGAGTTTTTAGCCTGTTGAAGCAGTTGGAGGTAGCAGGTGAAGGAGGGCTAGCTAATACCAAGTTTTTTCCAGCAATATTGACTGAAGGGGCAAGTGAAGATCATATAGTCCACCGTTTCCTCATCGTGGTTGCCGCAAAGCAGGCAACTATGGTCATCTCTTGTATCATAGTGTCGACGTTTGAACATATCACGTGTGTTCAGTCGGTCGTTCATTAGAAGCCAGCCAAAAACTTTGATCCTCACGATGCAATGAGAGCACCAGAGAAGAGAGAAAGCTGGATGGGCGTTGGCGTCTCGAAAAAGAACCTGTAGTAGTCGGCTGGTTGATAAACAGATTTCCCCAGGTATAGTGCCAGACATCGTTGACAGATGTGGACAGGTGCATGTGCGTGGAAATCCGTTGAATGTTTCGTACCTCGTCCAGGGCTTGAGGAGAGAGCGGTAGGTGAAAGGCTTCCGACAACGCCTTGCTCTCCAAGAAATCTTTACCAATCTCGTCCTCATGCATGCAAAGGAGAACGCGTGGGGATGCGAGTTTTCCAAAACGTCCACCGCCCAAAGATCTTTCCATAATAGAGTAGTTGTGCCCGAAACCACCCGGACTTGTGAGATCCCTCGAAGATAGGTGTAAGTTTTAGGATGTCACGCCACCAGGACGAGCCAACCGGATTCATGGCATGAGGGACTTTGTCGGCATAGTACGTGTTCCAAATGAGATGCACCCAAGGGACGTCGAGCTTGTTGTAAAACTTGTGTAAAAATTTCATGAGCAGAGCATCATTTTGCACCTTAATGTTGATAACACCCAGGCCACCATGCTTTTTGGGTTTGCAAACCATTTCCCAAGCGGCAAGGGAGTTGCACTTGTCCCCTTGCTCTGTCCTTCTGATTTTATCGAGCATCTCAATCAGTTTGGGTGAGAATTTGAGTGTGCACATGGCGTAAATGAGGAGGGATGTGACAGTAGCATTAAGCCAAGAGAGTTTGCCACTATAGTACATCATCACGATCATGGATGTGAGGCACCGTTCAGCACTGCACACTAGGGGCATTAGATCTAGGACGGTCGGTTTAGTAGTGCCGAGGCGAAGTCCAAGGTAAGTAAACGGCATGGACTCAACTGAACATCCAAAAAGGTGTGCAAATGCTAGGGCGGTTTCCTCCGACAGATTGATTGGGATCAGCGTAGATTTGTGGAAGTTAATCCGGAGGCTGATGGAGGATGCATAGTCCACAAGGATTCCTTTGATGACCGCAGCTTGCTGGGGGCATGCAGGCATAGCCAGTATCATGTCGTCGGCATATTGGATTACTGGATAGTCCATTTGGCCAACACAAGGGAAGGGCAGCTGAATTTTTCCTTGCCTAAATGCATCATTGATAGCTACTTGGAGTAGATCAGCTGCAATTACGAAGATCAAAGGAGATAGCGGGTCCCCCTGACATACACCGGTGCGGCAATGAAATTGACGGCCGGGCACACCATTCAATAGAACCGATGAACGCCCAGTCGAGAAGATGCATTTGATCCAAGAGAGCCACTTATCATTGAAACCCAAGTGTTTCATAATGTTCAGCATGGGAGCATGTTCAATTGTATCGAAGGCTTTGGCGAAGTCCAGTTTCAGTAAGATAATTTCCTTCTTCGATGCATGGCATTGGTGCATATATTGGAAGGCCCAGACAAGGCAGTCCTGTATCATTCTCCCCTTTATAAAACCATATTGGTTCTTGTGTATAATCTTTAGGGTTATTCGCTGCAGGCGGTTGGCAAGCAGCTTAGTGATCATCTTAAGGCAGCAGTTGAGGAGTGTGATCGGGTGGTAGTCATTGACAGTTTCAGGTGATATGGACTTGGAATTAATGTTATCAAGCCATCATTTATGCTAGTGAGATCCAAATCCCCTTGATGGAAAGCCTCACAAAGTTTGTAAAAGTCATGTTTGATAATAGCCAGCATGCCTTAAGAAATGCTCCACTGAGACCATCAGGGCCGGGTGCTCGATCAACCGACATTTCTTGAACAACCGCATCAATCTCTTCGTGGGTAAATGGCTCAGTTAGCTGGTCTAGATCATTGTGGTGCTGCGGAACGTTAGGTAAATTAAATTTCATTTCTGCAGGTCGCGAAGTACCCAGGCGGTCAGTGTAGGCTTGAAACAGGAGCACTTCTTTCCCCTCGTGAGTGTCAATGAGGAAGCCATCCTATTTTCTGAAACTTGCGATGTTGTTGCGACGATACCTTTCAGTGGCAACAACCTGAATTTTTTTGGTATTCTCATCTCCGAACTTGATCCACCTAATTGTGTAGCACTTCTTCCAGTACTGGTTTTGGTATTTAAGGAGTCGCAGCAAATGTTTCTTGATGATATTCCGGAAGTTTGTTTCCGGAATTGTTAGGGCTCTAATATTTTCAAGTTCATCAAGATGCACTAGGGTCTCATTGCAATTAGCAATGGCTACTGAGAGTCGAGAGAGGTTTTTGCTCCAGTGTTTTAGGGTGTGGCCAGAGCTTTGAATTTACGACAGAGAATAGTCGCAGCGTTGTGGGCTCTAACTGGTCTGTTCCAAACTTCTTGGACAAGGTTCATGAAGCCAGGGTGCAAAATCCAAAAGGGTTCAAAGTGAAACACCTTGCTGCGAGGAATGCATGTTTGGATGGAGATAATGCAGGGTACATGATCGGAGACAGGCTTAACAAGAGGCTTGACCAGGGTATTTGGGTACACGTTGGTCCAATGCAATAAAGTAAAGAACCAGTCAAGCTGTTCAAGTAATGGATCATGTTGCATATTGCTCCAGGTATATGATCGGCCTTTGATAGGTAATTCAATAAGGCTCTGCTTACGAATAATGTCATTGAAAGTGCACATGTCGTTCGGGCACCCCCCCCCCCCGGCTTGTTTCGATTGTCAGGCGCACGGATGTAATTGAAATCGCCAACTAGAAGCCAATCTTGTGAGCTAGGTATATCCAAATAATAAAGCCAATTGGTAAACGTAATACGCGCGTCACCCGAACAGGGGCCATAAACGTTAACCAGCATCCAAGTATGATATGACAAAGTGCTAGTAAAGTTAATGACCAATGCAAAGACAATTGTCAACTTGTATGTCTTTTGGGTGCCCCCCTCCCCTGTATATAAAGGAGTGGAGGAGGGGTGAGGGCCGACACTCTATGCCGCGCCCTAGAGGAGTCCTACTCCCATCGGGAGTAGGATTCCCCCCTTCCCTAGTTGGACTAGGAGAGGAAGGAAGGGGGAGGAAGGAGGAAGGAAAGGGGGGGGCCTCACCCAATTCGGATTGGGCTTAGGGGGGCGCGCCCCCTCCTATGCTTCCTTCTCCTCTCTCCCACTATGGCCCAATAAGGCCCATATACTTCCCGGGGGGTTCCGGTAACCTCCCGGTACTCCGGTAGATGCCCGAACTCACCCGGAACCATTCTGATGTCCAAACATAGTCATCCAATATATTGATCTTTACGTCTTGACCATTTAGAGACTCCTCTTCATGCCCGTGATCACATCCAGGACTCCGAACAACCTTAGGTACATCAAAACACATAAACTCATAATACCGATCATCACCGAACGTTAAGCGTGCGGACCCTACGGGTTTGAGAACTATGTAGACATGACCGAGACTCATCTCCAGTCAATAAACAATAGCGGAACCTAGATGCTCATATCGGTTCCTACATATTCTACGAAGATCTTTATCGGTTAAACCGCATAACAACATACGTTGTTCCCTTTGTCATCGGTATGTTACTTGCCCAAGATTCGATCGTTCATATCTCAATACCTAGTTCAATCTCATTACCGGCAAGTCTCTTTACTCGTTCCGTAATGGAACATCCCGTAACCAACTCATTAGTCACATTGCTTGCAAGGCTTATAGTGATGTACATTACCGAGAGGGCCCAGAGATACCTCTCCGATACACGGAGTGAGAAATCCTAATCTTGATCTATGCCAACTCAAAAAACACCATCGGAGACACCTGTAGAGCATCTTTATAGTCACCCAGTTACATTGTGATGTTTGATAGCACACTAAGTGTTCCTTCGGTATTCGGGAGTTGCATAATCTCATAGTCATAGGAACATGTATAAGTTATGGAGAAAGCAATAGCAGTAAACTAAACGATCATCGTGCTAAGCTAATGGATGGGTCAAGTCAATCACATCATTCTCTAATGATGTGATATCGTTCATCAAATGAAAACTCTTTGTCCATGGCTAGGAAACTTAACCATCTTTGATCAACGAGCTAGTCAAGTAGAGGCATACTAGTGACACTCTGTTTGTCTATGTATTCACACATGTATTAAGTTTCCGGTTAATACAATTCTAGCATGAATAATAAACATTTATCATGATATAAGGAAATATAAATAACAACCTTATTATTGCCTCTAGGGCATATTTCCTTCAATACCTAGTAGTTATATCCCCAACATTAGGCCCCAGGTTGATTTGAACTTCTTCACACCAATCTTCACTTCTTGACTTAGCTGAATCTTCCATCGTTAATTCTGTACTCATTCTTTGTAACCCTCCATGACGTCACATCTCAGCATCGTGTTAACCCGCCATGACGTCATCTCACATTAACTGTGCACAAGGCCGAGAACCTCTCAACAAATCTTTTTTTCTTTAATGGATCTTTTGAAAATCGAGGCGTTCACATAACCACATAATCATTTTCCAGTCTCCTCGGTTCCTGCGCATGCCATCTATCCACTTCCTTATAAATAGGGACAGGGGCCCTATTTTCGCTTTTACCTTGCCCCCTCGTCTTCGTCTTCTTCCTCATGACTCCTTAGCCATCCCGAGCTTCGCCGCCGCCGTCTTCGTCCAGCATCCTGAACTCCGACCACTGCATTGACCTTATCGGACCAGAGCACTGCGGCACACCTCCGCTGTTCATCATCGTCAGTAAGTATTCTCCTTTCCCATGGCAGATCTGCATTAGGGTTTTCACCGTTCGTCGGTGTTCTTCACGGTTCCTTTATTTTCTCCTCTAGATCGTATAGTTTGATCTGAATATGGTACCAAACTTGTGCGGTAGCAGTTTAGCATCCCCTTTCAATCAAAGAAAGTGCTCCCTCTATACAAAAAATCTCATCTGGGCATACGAGTTCTTCTGCTGCCACCACCTTAGGTTTAAAATTTATTTTATTTATTGAACTGCCGTGGATCCAAAATTATAGAACTGATATGTGGAATCTGTTTTTCCAAGACTTAACGATCCTCACTTATAGGTATGAAATATGGCAATTGTTTGGGCGGCTTAAATGATAAACCATAACCCGCCATATACTATTAGTCCCCTTTTAAGCCGCCAGCATATATTCACAATCTGTATAACCCGGCATTGTCATCCATTTTAACCATGCTGGCTCTTCCTTCTGCCTATGAATTTTCTTTGTATAATGCAGTTTCTTTTAATCACTGGCCAGTTTAGCAGCACAATCCTTAACCCGACAATATTTTCCTTTGTAGTCAGAATGTCTAAAGCCAAAACCGTCACCTCATGCAACTGGGCCGTCTCCCGGGTTACCGAGGAAACATTGAACGAGTATGTCCAAACGGGCGTCTTAGCCAAAAAAGATGTCATCCATTTGAGGGTCCCAGGCACAGAAACCCCTCCTGAGCCCAAGGAAGGTGAAGTAATTGTCTTTACTGATCATCTGCTCTGAGGTTTTACACCACCCGGCTCAAAATTCTTCCGTGATGTGCTGCACTTTTTCAAGCTCCATCCTCAAGATATCGGGCCCATTTCCGTTTCAAACATCTACAATTTTCAAGTGTTTAGCGAAGTATACCTTCAACACGAGCCCACTGTAGACTTGTTCAGAGAATTTTATTACTTAAACCGGCAGACTGAGTTCACAGACGGGCCCAACTTAGAGTTAGGTGGCATTTTGATTCAGAGGCGGAAATAAGCCACCTTCCGAGCCGCCAAACTGCCCAGTCACCCTAAAGACTGGAACCAGACTTGGTTTTACTGCCAAGATACTTCTCCAAAAGGGGAAAATCCTCTGTCGGGTAACCGTGAAAACCGGCTTAGCAACAGGCACCCTCTTCCAGAACGGATTAGCACAGAATAACGGGCCAAATATATGCCCATCTTTTCAAAACCAGAGCCTTAATGGCTAATGGTTTAACTGGAATCGACCTAGTCCGATATGCTGGGTCACCTGTAGAATTTTGCCCTCAAGCCGCCGCTCCAGTTTAATGTGTGAGTATACTGGCGATGTCAAAGACCCTCAGCACCACTGTCACATAGAATTGAGTGATGAAGATATCAATGATATGAACAAGACTCTGCTGAACGAGAGCTTGAAAAATTGCAGCAGGACCAACTTAAGTCCTTTTTGCACCCTTAACAAACCTCCAACTGTAAGTATTTGAAACAATTTCCGGTTTACTCAGTTATTCACTTAAAACTGCCTTCTTACAGTCATTTTAATTTCTGCAGGCCGATTCTCCTTTCTGGAACAAGAAGTTGCAAGATAAGCCGACCAAGAAGACCTGGATAAAGAATAAGGCTCCTAAAAAGCCTGCCGAGAAGAAGACCAACCCCTCCGAGTTATTTGACTTGGATGATGATGAGTCAGAGGTAGAACTTGACCCCCTTGGTTCATTTTTTGTACATCTTATTGACAATGATCACCATCAGGATGACGCAGAGGCTAGCCATGCCGACGATGAAGAGGTAATTAGTCTTTCCTCCAGCTTAGAACCTGTGCTGAGACGAAAAACTCGACAAGCAAGTCAGAAAGTAAGATTTTCTCACCCTTTAGCTTACTTGGATCCCAACTTTCTTTTGAAGAAATAACATCACGAACTTTGCCGTACAACCCGGAATAGCGGAGGTGGAAACCTTTCCTCCGGCTTACCGAACACACCCGCCCCCAGAAAGCGCTAGAACGAGGTGCCACAAAATTCATCCTTATATTTTCCAAAAGCGGGTCTTATTCGTCAGCCACTTAACCCGTCCGACTCAAATTATCAGGGAACATCTCATTCTCATCTGGCGACTCCACTAGGAGTCAGATCCCCTTCTTCAAAGTCACCCCTGGGTTAGAACATTAACCTTGTTTTGCTTTAACACTTACTCGACTGATATAATAATCTCTTCATGCATCTTGTTCTCAGTGCTATAGCCAAGCCCAACAAGAAACTGAAAATGAATAAACCAGCAGAAAATCCCAAGGCTGCTGATCTAGAAAAGCATACAATACCCGAATCTTCACATCAAACCTCTGAAGCAACCACCGATGACCCGCCGCCAGAGGAGCAACCTGTCACCATGGACTCCATGAATGTTGACCCGGAGAATGCTAAGCCGCCCAGTCCTGCTCAGCCGGCTCAGGAGACTGAAGACATAATAGTTACTAGGATGGCTTATACAGCACCAGGAAACCCCACTGTTTTATCCAAGCAAAGCGCCAAAGAAGAATTTTCTGCTGTTGATAAGGGCAAGTGGAAATTGGAATTGGAAAGTTATGCCCAATTCAATGCTCAGGAGATTCATTTAGGCTATCTAAACCACCTTCACACCAGCCATGATTTTGAGGCCGGCCTGGTCAACCTCATGAAGGAGCATTTTGATGTAAGCACTGCAATCTTCTCCATATAAGTATATCTCTGCCAGCTGCCAAGTCTACTGGATATGATAGAATTGAATATGTTGTAGACTTTAGATAGCCTCTTTAATCTTACATTCATGTCATGGCATATTGTAGTTGCAGAATTAAAACGAGTAGCCTCCAAGGGCTGGCTTAAGCTACATAAAGCCGAGACTTCAAATTGTAGTTCTCAACTTCGCATATGTAGCTCCCAAGGGTCGGCTTAAACTGGCAAGTTAAGCCGGGACTTCAAATAGTAGTGCTCAATTTTGCACCTGTAGCCCCCAAGGGCCGACTTAATCAACATGGCTAAGTCGTGACTTATCACCATAATTATGAATAAAATCCAAATATGTAGCCCCCATGAACGGGTTTTAATCATAGAAATTTATCTGGGTCATCATAGAATTGTCTTCAAAAAGAGCAATGTGCATTAGCCTCCAAGTACCAAGTAAAATACTTGTATTATGCTTGGGACTTTAAATAAGATGATTGTCATAACCTCATACTGCCTGCCTTTTTGTGTGTGAAAGGCTGAATTGAATATGAAGGGATCTCAAGTCACTGATCTGAGGCAGAACATCCAAAACCAGCAAA
This sequence comes from Triticum dicoccoides, assembly GCF_002162155.2. Taxonomy (NCBI): domain Eukaryota; kingdom Viridiplantae; phylum Streptophyta; class Magnoliopsida; order Poales; family Poaceae; genus Triticum; species Triticum dicoccoides. Next base: position 588,344,416 of record NC_041388.1, read on the forward strand.
CTGGAACTTCCAAGGCCAAATCAGAGTTGAAGACCGCTTTAGAAGACATTGAAAAATTGAAAAGGGACTTCAGTACTGAAAGAACCGGCTGGGAGACTAAGAAGACAGCTTTGTTAAAAAGAGTAGACGATGCTGAGGCTGCTCTTAAGCCGGTGACTGGTGAGTTATCCGTCTTAAAGCAGCAAATCAATAACATGACAGCTGCCATCTTCGGTAAGTAACATAATACTTCCACTTGTATCATTAGTGTATCACAATCATTGGCCGGTTTACCAATATTTTTGCTGATGCAGGCAACAGAAGCTCCAAGGTGGGTCAAGACATGCAGATAAGGTTTAAAGTTGCATATACCCTTGTGGAGCAGTTGTATACTAGTGCTCAACGTGCTATTTTTGCTGCCTCTCATAAGAGGCAACCATGTTCCCTTATCAAGGTAGTGTTGGAGAAACTGTATGTGCTGCCTCAAAGGTTTGAAGAATTAAAGCGATCAGCCGCCCGAGCCGGTGCCATCACTACCATGAGCCAGGCAAAGGCATGGCAAGCAGAACTTGACCCGGAAGAACTAGCCACCGGCTGCCCGAGTTTAAAATTAAGAAGATGGGTCTCTCTTCAGCGCCGACGACTTCACCAAAATAATAAGGGAGATGCGTCCCTTGGCAAGCAAATTGGCTGAGGAGACTGATCTCCCCAAGTATCATCCGGTTTATGATGTTGAAAATGCAAAGGAAGGCACTGGTTTCATGAGGCCATGGACCTTATACCACCAACACGTAAGCACACCTTCGCTCCTGATATTGAGCCGTCGGGCCTTATAGATGATGAAGCTTTATTTAGAGCTTTGACGATCAACTAGACCACATATGACTTCCAGCCAATGGGTGAACAAGAAGAAGAAGAAGAACCGGTGCAGGATGACCCGGAAGCTTCAACACGCCAAGACCAGGGCCACTAAACCATGGTCCAGCTCTCAACCTGCCATATAGCAGTTGTGCGCAGCAAAAACACTTATTCTTTTGGGCTACATGACGCCTTGTAATAGGCTAGTTGAAAACAATGATCTGCCATGCCATCGTGCATGTTTATCTTCATAACACTTTAAACCGCCGATCTTGCATGGAAAGATCTGTCATTTCTTATCATAATATTATCAGTCGTATTCATCATATTCCCTGCACACAAGCAGATAACATGTGCCCTGGTGGTTTACCCCGGGGCGGATCATGATGTCCAATATAAAAGCCGTTGGTGACTATATAGTCCATAACCAGGGCAGGTTATCAAAGCCTCAAAAATTCAGACTAAACAAATAACATACCTGCTATATTTGTTCATACTGTCGGCTTACCACGCCATATGCAGCAAGGGTAACAGCCCAAAAAACTTTAGAGCATAGAACTCCAAGTGCACAATCAAGGCGTACTGGCGACTTATCGTCCAAAACCAGATCAGGCTATCAAACATCTGAATATGCTCAAATATGAGCCATAAAGATTAAGGCTACATGGCCTGAATCATTTTAAAGCATATGTCAATACGGTACAAAAATATGAACCCAAACAATGTTCAAACAAAATAACAAACCAAGAAAACAAGGCTTTCATAGGCTGCCAAACCTCAATATCAAGTGTTGTTCAAGGGTTGCACAGCCGCTGAGTTAATCCTTTATTCAAACCTATAAGCCGGGCCTCACATGACCAACTGTTGTTTTAACTTTGACCAGTTCATGGTCTTTATAAGATCAACTGTCAAGAGTATGGCGGGTCATTCTAGGATTACTTGGTTGGAGTGGCAGACATACAAAGGCAGGATAAACCAGAGTTTTGGTGAATACACCTAGTGTCCAAGCTGATCAAAAGGGTAAATATAGCTATGTTCATTGAACAAGAAGCTCCCAAGTGACCTTTAACAAGCCATCAAGGCAGGTTACCTATGTTTGAACTATACATTGTAACAAGTTCTCTTTGGTAATCTTATAACTTGGGCAAAAAAGCCCCCAAGTCGTTTGCAACAAGGTGTATAAGCCGGATCAAAAGGTAGTCATAGCTATGCTCAGTGAGCAGGAAGCCCCCATGTTATTTGTAACAAGGCGTGCAAGCCGGATCAAGAGGGTGATCATAGCTATGCTCAGTGAGCAGGAAGCCCCCAAGTGATCTTATGAATTGACAATAAAGAATCAGATACTCAGAAATGAAACGACAAAGGCCTTGAATTATCAGGGATGCCAGCTTTATTATACTAATCATAATATATACATTGGTAGAACTATGTACATCACAACAACCAGTGGCTCAGGTGTAATAAGGCCGGAGATGAGCAATATTCCACGGTCGACGGGTCTCCTCCTCTGACGTGCGTGAGTACTTGTGGTCTCGAACATCGATGAGGTAGTATGATCCATTGTTCAGATTTTTGCTGACCACAAAAGGCCCTTCCCAAGGTGGGTATATATAACTTATGCATATCTGTTTGATCCTGGATGAGCCAGAGCACCAAGTCACCTTCTTGAAAGGTCCGGGTTTTAACCCGACGACTATGTTATCGACACAGATCTTGCTGGTAGATTGCTAAATGAGCCGCCGCAAGTTCACGCTCCTCATCCAGGAGGTCAAGAGCATATAGTCGTGCCTTTTCATTACCAGCTTCAACATAAGCTGCCACGCGGGGCAAGTCATGAAAAATGTCACTGGGAAGAACCGCCTCTGCTCTGTAAACCATGAAGAAAGGCATATAACCCGTGGATCTGTTGGGGGTAGTATTGATACTCCAAAGCACAGAAGGAAACTCCTCAACCCAACAACCCGGCGTCCTCTACAAAGGGACCATAAGCCGGGGTTTTATGCCTCTCAAGATTTCTTGATTGGCTCTTTCAGCTTGACCATTGGAATGGGGGTGGGCCACAGATGAAACATCAAGACGAATATGTTCACGGTGACAAAATTCATTCATAGCACCTTTAGATAGATTAGTGCCATTATCAGTTATGATGCTGTGAGGGTAAGCAAAATGGAAAATCACCATTTTGATGAATTGAACCGCCATTGTCGCGTCACACTTGCTGACCAGCTCTGCCTCAACCCACTTTGTAAACTTGTCAACTACCACCAAGAGGTGAGTCTTTTTGTCCTTGGATCTTTTAAAAGGCCCAACCATATCCAGCCCCCAAACTGCAAATGGCCAAGTAATTGGAATCATCCTCAACTCTTGAGCCGACACATGAGCTCGTCTGGAAAATTTCTGATAGCCATCACATTTGCTAACCAGATCCTCTACATTAACATGAGTCATCAGCCAATAAAACCCATGCCGAAAAGCTTTAGCCATGAGAGACTTAGAACCGACATGATGGCCACAATCTCCTTCATGAATCTCTTGTAGAATCTCACGACCCTCCTCAAGAGATATACAATGCTGAACACCCCTGTGACACTGCATCGGTGCAACTCGCCCTTGATAATAGTCATTGACTTAGACCGCCAGATTATCTATCTGGCCAAAGTTTCATCTTCAGGTAACTCACCCCGGGTCATATAAGCCAAATACGGGACTGTCCAATCAGGAATAACATGGAGAGCCTCCACCAACTGCGCCTCTGAGTCAGGATAGCAAGATCCTCCTCCGTAGGCAATTTAATTGAAGGGTTATTCGAAATATCAAGGAAAAACATTAGGTGGTACCGGCTTACGCTGGGATCCCAGCCGGCTTAAAGCATCAGCCGCCTCATTTTTCCTACGATCAACATGTTCCACTTGGTAACCCTTGAAACGACTAGCAATAACATCAACCTCTCGGTGATAAGCTGCCATGAGTGGGTCCTTGGAATCCCAAGTTCTGGAAACTTGTTGAGCCACCAAATCTGAGTCACCAAAGCACCTTACCCGGCTTAGATTCATCTCTTTAGCCATCCGAAGACCATGGAGCAAGGCCTCATACTCAGTTGCATTGTTAGTACAAGGGAACATCAACCTTAAAACATAACAAAATTTATCACCTCATGGGGAAGTCAAAATAACTCCAGCCCCGAGCCTTCCAACTGCCTAGACCCATCAAAATAAATAGTCCAATATGTATTATCAGGCTTTTCCTCATGCCACTGCAACTCTGTCCAATCATTGATAAAATCCACAAGCGCTTGAGACTTGATGGCTGTCCAAGGCATATATTTCAGACCATGGGGTCCAAGCTCAATGGCCCACTTGGCCACCCAACCCGTGGCTTCTCTGTTTTGAATAATATTCCCTAAAGGAGTAGAACTAACCATAATGATGGGATGACCAAGGAAATACTGTTTCAACTTACGGCTAGCCATGAACTCACCATAAACCATCTTCTCCCAATGTGGGTATCTCTGCTTGGATTCAATGAGTACCTCACTAACATAGTAAACCGTCCGCTGAACTGGATATTCCTTGCCTGATTCCTTCCTTTCCACAACAACTGCCACACTAACGGCTCTACTGTTAGCAGCCACATATAACAACAAGGGCTCCTTATCAATGGGAGCTGTAGGGATTGGCGGCTCAGCCAACTACTTTTTCAATGCCTCAAAAGCCTAATTAGCAGCATCACTCCATACAAAGTGATATGTTTCTTCATCATCTAATATAAAGGGATAACCTTCTCTCCTAGGCGGCTTATAAACCGGCTCAAAGCCGCAATGTGACCCGCCAAACGCTAGACGTCATTGATACATGCTGGCTTAGCGAAAGAAATGATAGCCTTGATTTTCTCCAGGTTAGCTTCAATGCCTCTCTCAGAAACCAAAAAACCCAACAACTTACCAGCTGGAACACCGAAAACACACTCGGCCTGGTTAAGCATCATTTTGTAGACCCGCAGGTTGTCAAAGGTCTCCTTTAAATCATCTAACAAGGTCTCTTTCTTCCTTGATTTCACAACTATGTCATCCACATAAGCATGAACATTGCATCCAATTTGATTATGAAGGCAATTCTAAACACAACGCTGATAAGTCGCATGGGCACTCTTGAGCCTAAAAGGCATATGCACATAGCAGAAGGATCCAAAAGGAGTGATAAAGGATGTCTTCTCCTGGTCCTTAACTGCCATCTTGATCTGATGATAACCAGAATAAGCATCTAGAAAACTCAAACGCTCACAACCCGCCGTAGCATCGATGATATGATCAATACGAGGGAGAGAAAAAGGATCAGACAGACATGCCTTGTTAAGGTCTGTATAATCCACACACATACGCCAAGTGCCGTTCTTCTTAAGTATCGGCACCGGGTTAGCCGACCACTCATGATGGAAAACTTCAATAATAAACCCAGCCGCCAAGAGCCGGGCTACTTCTTCACCAATGGCCTTGCGCCTCTCTTCATTAAAACGATGAAGGAATTTCTTGACCGGTTTAAACTTTGGATCCACATTGAGAGTGTGCTCAGCGAGTTCCCTCGATACTCCTGGCATGTCTGAATGCTTCCATGCAAAGATGTCCCGGTTCTCACGGATGAACTCGATGAGCGTGCTTTCCTATTTTGGACCCATATTGACACTGATGCTGAACTGCTTGGATGAGTCGCCAGGAACAAAGTCAACCTTCTTGGTGTCATCTATCGATTTAAACTTCAACAAAGGGTCATGCTTCAAGCTGGCAATCGGGTCGGATTTGACCAGGCCGAGCTCTCTCAAACCCATGCCCGAATAGTTAATGGGCAAGGAGCAGACCCACAACCCTACCCATGAGTCTTGAGCCAGGCCCATGCCTGAACCTGATGGGTAACCCGACCCATTAGGGCACCCTATCGGGTTTGAAGTTAATATTTATTTTTATACTTCCAAATAGTGCGCCATGCGCCCTGCCACAATTTTTGTTCATTTTAGCTCACTAGCTACTCGGCGCAGTAGTCACTTCCAGTCAATGCAATAGCTGTTGCCTCCTCTAGTCTGGCCTTGAGTTGAGTCCCTTATATAGAAAAAACTGGGTCTCCCACCAGCGCGGCTAGGCGAGGTGGTACTAAACAAGTTGCCAACCAAGGCCCTTGTATCATTGCAATTCTCACTTCCATGTGCTATCGTGCATACAAAGTAAGATATGAGTTGGACTTGCTTTGGAGGTCCAACTGGCCGAAATGTTACTCTGTTGGGCTTGAGGCTGCTAGCTAGCCACTCAGCAGCAATGTGTTGGGCTGCTGCTTCTAAGGGCCTTGCCAGGAGGGATTGAAAAGAAATTATTCTAAAGAAATTAATTACCAAGTATCTTCATGAAAACATCCACACAAAATATAAAATAAAAATATTTTTTAGTTACTAATGTTAATCGGGTGACCCATCGGGCAAAACATTATGCCCATACCCAACCCATGACTAATCGGGTTACCCATCGGGCTTACCCATGGGTGAACATGGCGACCCATACCCTACCCATTCAGGTTGGGTGCCCATGGGCGCGGCCGCCCATGGGTAGGATTGCCGGGTGAGTCATGCTCTGTCGTTAGCTTGTTCAAAGGGGTCATGTCTCCCGGGTAAACATTATCTTTATAAAACTTCAGGACTATTCGGAGTCCCTCTGCTCCACGCTGCCACTCCCAGAGCTGGCGGAATTTTAGTTCAAAACTGTAGAGTGAGTGAATCAGTACTCCCCAGATTCCTAAAATCCAGGGAGCTGGTGGACTGCCGAACAGCCCCTTCAACTCCTCTGTTGCACAAACAGACTCAGCGTAAGCAGCATCGCCCTCTTCACACTCCAACGCAATCTTCCTGTTGCCATGCACCATGATGGTACCCTTGCGACCCAACATTTTAATCTGTAGATAAACATAACAAGGCTGTGCCATAAATTTAACATAAGCCGGCCGCCCAAATAGGGCACAATAAGTGCTATTAATCTTGACCACCTCAAAAGTCAATGTCTCAGCTCTGTAATCACGATCATTGCTGAAAGCCACTTCCAAAGCTATCTTGCCCACCGGGTATGCCGACTTACCAGGCACCACCCCATGAAAAATAGTAGAAGACGGCTTAAGATCTTTGTCAGTCAAATTCATACGGCGGAAAGTATCATAATAAAGGATATTGATGCTGCTGCCTCCATCCATAAGCACCTTGGTAAACTTGTACCCTCCAACCTGAGGAGCAACCACCAAAGCCAATTGACCTAGGTTGTCAATGGGGGGTGGGTGATCCTCACGGCTCCATACAATAGGATGTTCAGACCATCGCAAGTATCGAGGGACTGCCGGCTCAACCGCATTCACCGCCCATTTATGAAGCTTCTGGTCTTGTTTGCATAAGCTCGTGGTAAGCACATGATATTAACCACTATTCAGCTGCTTCGGATTACTCTGATAACCGGTCTACTGTTGCTGATTCCCTTGACTAGGTTGTTGATTAAAACCACCTTGATTGCCTTGGCCCTGAAAACCGGAGGTTGAGCCACCACTTCCAAAGCCAGGTCCGTGAGAGCCGGAGCCTGACCCGCCATGCGGGCCATGATTGTTCTAGAAAAAGCTAGAATGTGTGTACTCCCTCATGATGAAGCAATCTTTCCACAGATGACTTGCCGGCTTCTCTTGCGTACCGTGCTTTAGGCAAGGCCCATTCATCATCGCCTCAAGGTTGAATTTTGGCCCGCCAAACCGTGGCACCGATGACGTCCCCTTATGACGTTGATTATTATTCTGCTTATTGGTGTTAGCCAAAAAGTCCGAACTACCATCGGCTTTGCGCTTACCGCTGTTACCTTGACCCGCCGTATTATGCTGCTGCCCCTTGGCATTGTCGTTCTTCTTTCCCTTGCCAGCCTTCTCATCAGACTCAGGTTCCTTAGTACTATCAGAGTCGGCGTATTTGAAGAGAGCCTCCATGAGCTCTCCCATATCATTGAAGTGGCGCTTAAGCCACCCAGCTTCTGCTTAAGGGAAGGAACCGACCATTATTTTCCAACATCAGGACGGCTGAACCAGCATTTATACTATCTGATGAGTGGATAACGGCTGAGATCCGGCGCACCCAATTGGTTGTTGATTTGCTCTCACCCTGGATGCAAGAGTCTAAATCAAGAATTGACATAGGCTGCTTGCACATGTCTTTGAAATTTTGTATAAAATGTGTCTTCAATTTAGCCCATGACCTAATGGAGTTAGGGGCAATCCTTTCAGCTAAGTGCGTGCCGGCCCATCCAACATCATGGTGAAGTATTTAGCACACACAACATCACTAACGCCCAACATCTCCATGGCCATCTCATAGCTCTCAATCCAGGCCTCTAAGGGCTGATCCGCCATGTAATTAGGCACCTTGCGGGGTGTCGGTGTCAAAACTGGCGGATCTCGGGTAGGGGGTCCCGAACTGTGCGTCTAAGGTTGATGGTAACAGGAGGCAGGGGACACGATGTTTTACCTAGGTTCGGGCCCTCTTGATGGAGGTAATACCCTACGTCCTGCTTGATTGATATTGATGAGTATGAGGATTACAAGAGTTGATCTACCACGAGATCATAATGGCTAAAACCCCGGAAGTCTAGCATGTATGATTGTGATTGCCTCTACGGACTAAACCCTCCGGTTTATATAGACACCGAAGGGGACTAGGGTTGTATAAAGTTGGTTACAGAGAAAGAAATCTTCATATCCAAACGCCAAGCTTGCCATCCACGCCAAGGAGAGTCCCATCCGGACACGAGAGAGAGTCTTCTGTCTTGTATCTTCACAGCCCATTAGTCCGGCCCATATCCAATAGGTCGGACGCCCGAGGACCCCTTAATCGAGGACTCCCTCAGTAGCACCTGAACCAGGCTTCAATGACGAGGTGTCCGACATGCAGATTGTCTTCGGCATTGCAAGGCGGGTTCCTTCTCCGAATACCCCAAAGCACCCTTCGAACACAGAAAACGTGTCCGGCTCTGCAAAACAAGTACCACACACAACCACAGAGAGTATAATATTTTACAAGTCCAATCTGCTGACAATTTTTGTAGCGTGACATCAAGTCCCTGCCCGGTCATTATTTCGAACCATTTTTTAGCCTCCCGCTCTATGTTTCAAGATGCGGTTTTATTGGCACGCCTGGTCAAAGAAAAGATCGTGCCCCCTTATTGCGGGATTCTCATCAATACGGGCATGAGTAATCCAACCGCGCTTCTTGCACGACCCTTGGGAAATAGGCGAGTTTTAAGGTGAGTGGGGAGGTGCTTGATATTCACTGCCTTTATAAAGGAGTAAGGATTCACCTCTTTCACCCACGCCCTCTTCCTCTCTGCCCATCCATTCTCGAGCTCCAGCGCCCAAGCTTCCATCATTTCCGCCTCCAAAAAAGCACTCCAGCCATGTTCGGATCTAGAGCACAGGGCAAGTGGATGGTTTCCTCCGTCAATGAGAAGGACATCACCAAGCTCCGGGAGGCCGGGTATTTGGCCAAGGAAGTCGCCCACCGGCTTCCGACCAAGGGACAGATCGTCCCCACCTCGGAGCCCCATGAGAGGGTTGTGTTCATCCCCCACTTCGTCCGTGGGTTGTAATTTCTTCTCCACCCATTTGTCCGCGGACTCATGTTCTACTATGGGCTGGATTTCCACGATCTGGCCCCCAACTCCTTCCTCAATATCTCGGCATTTATTGTCGTGTGCGAGGCCTTCCTCCGTATCCCACCCCACTTCAGATTGTGGTTGAAGATCTTCAACGTGAAGCCAAAGGTGGTGGATGGCCAACACGCAGAGTGCGGAGGCGCCATGGTGAGCAAGATTCCCAATGTCATACGGACCAAGGGTACCTTCGTGGAAACCGTCAAAGGGTGGCAACGGCAGTGGTTCTATGTCACAGAGCCTCGCGACTCCACCTGGGCCGCGACTCCTGAATTCCAGTCCGGAGCCCCGATGCGGCTCACCTCCTGTCTAGAGAAGGGTCTGGACTGGTCTTGACCGGACGAGCTGAGAGCGCTTCAGACGCGCATTAGGAGCATGGTTGACAAGAACATCAAGCTCGTCAATGTGATCCAGGTGATGCTAGTTCGTCGGATCCTTCCATGCCAAAGTCAGACTTGCCATCTGTGGGAGTTTGATCCGACCGAGCACCAGACCTTGCAACGGTTCTTCGGGACTACGCACGAAGACATCTGGAAGGTGCTCTTCAAGGCCAACGAGACATGGCCGGCGATGACCGAGGACCGCGGGCACGACCTAGCCCATCCCAATAGTGCAGTAGGTTTTCCGTACTTCAAGGTGTATCCTTTACTTGCATATTCAAGGAAGACGTCTAAGCTTCCCCATTCATTTTTTCAGGGCTGGACAAAGAAGGAAGAGCGGATTCAGTGTTCGGCTCCACTGCCCGAAGAACTAGCTATCCGGCTTCTGGAAAACATGCTGGTTCTGACGCCCTATTAAGCACCGGAGAAGAAGGCCAAGGGGACCATAGGTGGCCTCCGCCATAAGGGCACTTCGGACATGACGTCCGAAGACGCCGAGACCCACTCCCCTCCCGCCACCGATGACGAGGAAGAGGAGGAAAACAATTCTCCACCTGAGGGGGGAGGGAAGAAAAGGGCGGCCTCCATGCATCTGGAGGCAGAGGCCTCCAAGAAGGGGAAGGCCTCCGTCGCGGACAACTCCACGTGGGACATTGATAGCAGCTCCGAGTGGTGCCCCAGGGATAAGCCCCTGGCCGAATCGTAAGTACTCGAAGCCGCACACAAATATCCAGCTCCTTTACTTCATAATTTTAACATGTTAGATCATGCACTTGCAGTACAGCTTGTTCTGACCTCGAGCAATCCTCATCTCGGGAAATTTGCTGGATCCGATGGTGATGGACAGCGGGTCCCTTTCGGCGGCCTCTTCTCCAAGGCCATGGATGACGCCAAGGTGCTGCCCTGAATGACCTTCCCAGGCCAGGGAGAGACGCAGGAGGCCATCAGGGTGGCACTAGAGGGTGAACCCTCGGCCGCCGGACACACGGGGGAGAAAATCCCCATGGAGACTGGTGATGGGGGCTGTATCCAATCTGGCCCCTAGCCGATTACAATTCCGGAGACCTATACGGCTCCGGAATCCGGCAAGCAGCCTCCTTCGAAAGAAGGAGATGCATCGATTCCACCGGTGACCTCTGTCCATCCAGAGGCACCGAATACACTACTAGAAGCGCTGTGAAGTGCTTCCATTGTTGAGGAACATCGTATCCTTATGGGTATGATGGTTGAGAGGGTTCAGTCCGTTAAGAGTGGACTGACCAAAGCCTGCACCAGCCTCCTAACAGGCTTTGTGGTAAGCGACGCAATTGTATAAAAAGAATGTCATAGTATAGACAGTAGCCCCCGAGACTTTGTCCGGTGTTCGGAAAGAAAAGCCGAACAGAGGATCAAGTAATTTTCGCTGGAGACTAACCAAATATGTCTTATATGAATAAGCAGGCGTTGTTGCTTGCTGCGACCTCTCATTCTGCCAAAGTCTCCGGACTGAAGCAGAGTCTGGAGTGGGCCGAGGAAGAGCTCGGCCGTGTGAAAAAGCAGCGAGAAGACAAGCAAGGTATGCAATGACCTTCTGTAGATCCAGAAAGGATGAATGATTTGTGCTGACCATAGTGCCATGATATTTGATAGGAGCGGCGACCGAGGTGGAGATCCTCAAGAAGGCACTGGCCGAGGCTGAGGAGAGAGCGGCAAAGGAACAAGCCGCCCGCAAAAATCTTGAGGCCAGGGTCGGTGAGGTCCAGCAGGAGCTCCAGGACGTCGTGAAGAAATATGAGTCCTTGGAGCGCAACATTGCGGATCAAGAGTCCGAACTCGCCAAGGCCCGCCAAAGCACATAAGATGCCCAGGTTGAAGCCCAGGGCACCCTACAGGAAATCCAAGAGGCCAAATAAATCATGGCGGGTAAGGCCTTCACTATGCAGAGCAAATATGTGAAGAAGAGGTATCTCTTACTAACCCGGATTTGGAGTTCTCCAGGAGCGTTTGTGGATTTACCGCGCAGTGTTGCCGACGCTGCAGAGTTTTTCCGAGCCAAAGAGAGGAGCTCGACGGAGAAGCTGTTCTGGTCGCAATACCTTGCGCCAGAACATCCGGTGCCCTTTAGCGATCAGCTAAAATAGCTGGTCGAACTGCATAGGTGGCCGAACTAGCCATGAAGGATTTAATAATCCGGCTATGGCCTGCCAAAGTCATACCCAACAGCTAATTCGGGCTCGTGAAGCGGCTGGTCAATGCCTGCCCCCGGCTTAACATCATCAAGCGGTCAGCCTGCATCGAGGGTGCGTGGATGGTCTTCGTCCATGTCAAGGTGCAATGGGCGAAGATGGACGCCGTCAAGCTAGCGACCGAGGGACCGCCTGCTGGCAAGGAGCACCTCACGCCGGAGTGATACTTTGACGATGTCCTGTATGATGGCCAGTGCTCAAAATACATTATCTTCGAATGTGTACATTCATGTTACCTTGTCTTGTATGATGAAACAAAGCCGTTATGTAATATAATGCTTGTTTAAAAATTCTCCTCCTGTGCGGCCATTTTTATTAAATCTGAGAGTTGGCCAGTCGTCGGCTTCAGCCCCCACGTAGGTAGTACGGGGGTGTTCGGGATGGAATCTAAACACTCTTGATCCAAGAATTTGATCCTTGAAGGAGGTTTTTAGCGCAATGAACTAGGCAATTGGACTATGTGGATTTATCACCCACACTTAGCCATAGGAGTTTGACAATAGAAATGTAGGCGCAACCCCTAGTATTCGTTAGTCCGGACTAGGGTGATGTAGACACCTGATCGGGTGAAGGCCGATCCGTCGCATAATGCGGAAAAAATCGCAAGAGATTTTAACCTCCTAAGAGCTGACCGGCTCACGCCGCATCATGATAGTCAGTTTTCGGCTTTCTCTACTAAGGTGCTCATCCGGATAAACCAGGACACAATCGAAGTAGTTCTCCCTTTACTACCCTAGCCGATAGAGCGGACGTAGGTTAGTAAGCACAGGAGTCGGGCAACCCAACTATTGACCAAAGACATGATTCGGAGCCGATGCATATAATGCTAAATTCGGGGGCCGAACTATACTGTAAAAGTGTTTGGACTTGTTGCCGTAGTATGGAGCGCAATAAATCCCCTGGTGAATTACGACATACCAAAGTGTACGGGTGCAATTGATAAGAATAGAGAAATAAAATGAAGTAAAAAGCCAGTGCCACATGAGTTGGGCCGCAAACTATGTTCATTGTAATTTTGATTAATATGTTAAAGCGTATTTGTACTAATAATGCGATAAACAATAGGGCTATTTAACATGCCAAGACCAAGGGGGAGCTGCGTACGGGTCCTGAAAACAGGTAGAATGATCGTCAAGAAGAACATCTAGAGATTCCCCCACACGTCTGTGCTGCTTGCCGCCTTGGTATATCCATCCTTCGAAAGGACCGATGATCAGGCCGTCGAGAGGGGCCTGTAGAGAAGAGACCAAAAAATGGTAAAAAGGAAAAGGAGAAGTATATGTGGGAGCCGTATGATGGACCACAATCAAGTTACGCCTCCGTCTATGCCCATGGTATTTGGAGTGCGTAGTTATGTACGCGTGGTAGGTATGCCGCCATTTGGTCGGGACTAAGACGGAGGTCGAATTGCTAGTCGATCTCTTGACGAGCTGGACTGTCCTGTTGCAGAGTAATCCGGACTCGTTTGACAGTGTTCGGGAGCGTGGCCGCCGAATTAAGGTTCTGCTTGTTAAGGCCGCTCTGTACTACTGCTGCCAGGGACACAGTGTGCTCCTCAGTATAGAGGGAGCGCTCCGTGTTTCCATTGACTATGATGACACCGCGTGGTCCGGGCATCTTGAGCTTGAGATAAGCATAGTGTGGCACCACATTGAATCGCGCAAATGCAGTACGTCCGAGCAGTGCATGATAGCTAGTGCGGAAGGGGACGCTATCGAAGATCAAGTCCTTGCTTTGGAAGTTGTCCAGAGATCCGAAGACGACTTCCAATGTAATTGAGCCTGTGCAGCGGGCCTCTACACCTGGTATTACTCCTTTAAAGGTAGTTTTTGTGGGCTTGATTCTTGACGGATCGATGCCCATTTTGCGGAATGTATCCTGATAGAGTAGGTTGAGGCTGCTACCACCGTCCATGAGGACACGCGTAAGGTGGAATCCATCAATGATTGCCCTTAAAATCCTTGGGCAAGCGCTCGTTACATAGAGCCGACACTAAACATGGCACACCAAGGGTTCTAGAGGTCACTCCTGCCTCCACAGACACCGATGGGTAAGCCGGAGATTGTTGATGAGCCGCTAGCTCAACCTTCCGACGTGCCCTGCCCTGATCTACCAAAGCCTGAGCATCGCTACCAGCACGCGGCGGGTCATGCCTACAAGGCTGGTTATGGTGCCGCTCACTGCTTGAAACCGCTGGTGAATCAATATGTCTGCTATAACTCCGGCTTGGACGTGTGGTTGAATGAATCCATTCACGACTGTATGTGTAAGCCGCTTGTTGAGCCACCGCTGTCTGAAGAAGCTCTCCAGCCCTCCGTATCTCCATCGCAGCTGGAGACTCACCTTCAACGAGGAGAGCTGCCAATCACATAACTACAGCAATCATATTGTCCAGAGGGTTAGAATAATGACCCAGCAGTGTCGGAACATGCTGAGGCGGAGTCAAATTCAAACGAGGCGGGCCTACATGATACGTCTCCAACGTATCTATAATTTTTGATTATTCCATGATATTATATTATCAATCTTGGATGTTTTATATGCCTTTATATGCTATTTTATATGATTTTTAGGACTAAACTAGTAACCTAGAGCCCAGTGCCAGTTTCTGTTTTTTCCTTGTTTTTGAATTTTGCAGAAAAGGAATACCAAACGGAGTCCAATTGACGTGCCATTTTTTGATGATTTTTAATGGACCGAAAGAAGGCCCCGAAGTGAAAGAGTTGGGCCAGAAGAGTCCCGAGCCATCCACGAGGGTGGAGGGCGCGTCCTACCGCCTGGGCTCGCCCCCCTATCTCGTGGATGACTCAGAGACCCCCCCCCTTGACATGAGACCAATGCCAAAAATTCCTATAAATACAGAAACCCCCAGAAAGAAACCTAGATCGGGAGTTTTGCCGCAACAAGCCTCTGTAGCCACCAAAAACCAATCGGGACCCCGTTCCGGCACCCTGTTGGAGGGGGGATCCATCATCAGTGGCCATCTTCATCATCCCGGCGCTCTCCATGACGAGGAGGGAGTATCTCACCCTTGGGGCTGAGGGTATGTACCAGTAGCTATGTGTTTGATCTCTCTCTCTCTCTCTCTTGTGTTCTCGATATGTCACGATCTTGATGTACCGCGAACTTTGCTATTATAGTTGGATCTTATGATGTTTCTCCCCCTTTATCTTCTTGTAATGGATTGAGTTTTCCCTTTGAAGTTATCTTATCAGATTGAGTCTTTACGGATTTGAGAACACTTGATGTATGTCTTGCATGTGCTTATCTGTGGTGACAATGGGATATTCACGTGATCCACTTGATGTATGTTTTAGTGATCAACTTGCGAGTTCCGTGACCTTGTGAACTTATGCATAGGGGTTGGCACACGTTTTTGTCTTGACTCTCCGGTAGAAACTTTGGGGCACTCTTTGCAGTTCTTTGTGTTGGTTGAATAGATGAATATGAGATTGTGTGATGCATATTGTATAATCATACCCATGGATACTTGAGGTGACATTGGAGTATCTAGGTGACATTAGGGTTTTGGTTGATTTGTGTCTTAAGGTGTTATTCTAGTACGAACTCTAGGATAGATTGAACAGAAAGAATAGCTTCGTGTTATTTTACTACGAACTCTTGAATAGATTGATCAGAAAGGATAACTTTGAGGTGGTTTCATACCCTACAATAATCTCTTTGTTTGTTTTCCGCTATTAGTGACTTTGGAGTGACTCTTTGTTGCATGTTAAGGGATAGTTATATGATCCAATTATGTTATTATTGCTGAGAGAACTTGCACTAGTGAAAGTATGAACCATAGGCCTTGTTTCAATGCATTGTGTAAGGGCATATTTATCCCTAAGGTGTTTTGGTGATTGATGACAATGCTTTTGTGGACTAATCGTGTGCCTCAAGTTTCCCAGACATTTCATCGCTAGGCACAAGACGGTTTGGTGCCCCTCAAAGACTATTGAAGACGGTGTTTTTTTCTACGTTTCTTTTTGGTGGATTTGAGTCATAGGAAAGCCGTACTATTAAGAGGGGGTCCGCGTTGGAAAGGTTTGGGTGGAATCATCACGTACACATTTTCTTCCTTGTCCCCTCCTTTCCCCTGCACTTTGGAGCTTCCTCCGTTTATCCTCTTTGCCATGTCCTGGCTGCTGTTGATAGGCTTGCAGTAGTACTGCTCCCTGGTGAGCGGTAGTACCGCAGGCACCCGCGGTAGTACTGCAGGTGCCCACGGTAGTACCGCTCCTATGGAGCCGTAGTACCATGGCCCCCAGGCCAAGTACCGCTCCTTCGCGGTAGTAGGGGCGGATGTAATTTTTTACATCCGCGCCACCGCGGTAGTACCGCATCCCTTGCGCGATAGTACCGTGTGCGGCCTGGCTCAGCTGCCAGGCGGTAGTACCGCTCCTCTGCGGTAGAGCTGTGTCGGATTTTTGCTTCGTCCGTTTTCTAGCATAAGTAGGCACAAATGTAATTTTATCCGCACTCTTCCCAGGCTAGGGGTTTCCTGCCTTGTGGTAGTACCGCAAGGGGGAGCGGTAGTACCGCGCCTGCGGCAGTACCGTCCTTAGCCCTTATGCTACAGGTCTGCCCTAGCTACTGCTGCGGTAGTACCGCGGTTCCTCACGGTAGTACCGCATGGCCTTGCGGTAGTACCGCTTGTCAGCAAGAGGAAGTACCGCATGGCCTTGCGGTAGTACCGCTGGTCGCGGGCTGGTAGGTGGATAACGGTTGGATTTTTGTCCTAAGCTATAAAAGGGGTGTCTTCTTCCTCTAGTTGACCACCTCTTCCAACTCTAAGCTCCATTGTTGCTCCAATCTCCATTTTCGCCCGATCTCACTCCCTAGCCAATCAAACTTGTTGATTTGCTCGGGAGTGGTTGAGAAGGCCCCGATCTACACTTCCACCAAGAGAAATTTGATTCCCCCACTAATCCCTTGCGGATCTTGTTACTCTTGGGTGTTTGAGCACCCTGGACGGTTGAGGTCACCGCGGAGCCATAGTCCATTGTGGTGAAGCTTCGTGGTGTCGTTGGGAGCCTCCAATTGAGTTGTGGAGTTTGCCCCAACCTTGTGTGTGAAGGTTCGGTCAACGCCTCCAAGGGCACCAATAGTGGAATCAAGGCATCTCGTATTGTGTGAGGGCGTGAGGAGAATACGGTGGCCCTAGTGGCTTCTTGGGGAGCATTGTGCCTCCACACCGCTCCAACGGAGACGTACTTCCCCTCAAAGGGAAGGAACTTCGGTAACACATCCTCGTCTCCACCGGCTCCACTCTTGGTTATCTCATGCCTTTACTTCTGCAAGCTTATTTGTGATATATCTCTTGCTTGCTTGTGTGCTTATCTTTGTTGCATCATATAGGTTGCTCACTTAGTTGCATATCTAGACAACCTACTTTGATGCAAAGTTTAAATTGTTAAAGAAAAGCTAAAAATTGCTAGTTGCCTATTCACCCCGCCCCCTCTAGTCAACTATATTGATCCTTTCAATTGGTATCAGAGCCTCGTCTCTTTTTAAGGACTTTACCGTCCGAAGAGTATGGTTGACGTCATAGAAGGTGAGGAGGAGCACTCCGGTGCAAATCCGGTATCTTCTACGAGAGATGGGGGAACCGCGGTCTCTTGTGAGGAGTACAATGTGGCGTTGGACACATTGAAAACCTCCATGACGACCGAGGTCAAAAGCATGTTTAAAGATTTCTTAGAAGAGCTTAAACTTTCCACCGCACCATTCAAAGTGGGTGATCCTGCCAACAAGGTGACGGATGCTACCTCCGACAAGGGGGAAGCTACTAGCGAGAAAGCCCTTCCTACTAGTGGTAAGAGTGGCACCAGGATCTTTGCCCATGTGGAACCTCCACTTGTCTATGGTGGACCTCTCCCTTCCACTCATTTGAATCATGCCGGACCGGCCCCTAAGATTGAGAAGAATGTTGAATTTGACTCTTGGGTCTATCGTTTTAAGCGTCACTTAAATCATGTGAACACTAACCTTTGGAGAATCATTGAAGAAGGTTTCTATCCGCATGACTGAAGCAACTTCACTCCTAGAGAAGCCGTGGATAATCAATTCAATGAGAATGCTCTCTTCATCATTCAAGAAGCTATCCCACCCGAAGACCTTCCTCATCTCCGGCCTTACTCCTTGGCCAAAGATGCTTGGCGCCAAGTGGTTTCTCTCTACCGGGGAAGCACAAGCATTCAATGCTCCAACTATGAAGTGGTGCAAGATGAAGCCGATGATTTTGCAATGAAAGAAGATGAAGAACCTCGTGAGCTCTATCGGAGGGTAACCAAACTCGCGGTCTCGCTCCGAGATCATGGAAGCAAGGACACGGATGACAATTGGATCAAGCGCAAATTCCTCAAGGCAATGATGCCCTACCACAAAGCCATGTCCTCCGTCATTCGTCAAAGGCCGGACTTCCACACCTTGTCCTCAAGTGATGTGTTGGATGAGTTCGTTGCTATGAGCATCTTGGACAAGACCGCCGACAATGCGGTACTTCTCTCTTAAAGAGTAAAGAACCCCAACCTTGCTCTAAAGGCCAATGTTAGTATGGAGGAAGAGGACGAAGAGGAAGAAGAGGAGAGAAACCTCGAAGATACGAAGTATGCCTATCATGAACACATGGCCCTTGCTTCAAGGCAATTTTGGAGCAAGAAGAACTCAAGGCCCAACTTCAACAAGAACAATTCAAGTGGCACAAAGGGCAAGCAACGAGTGAGGATTTGTTTCAATTGTGGCAATGTAAGCCACTTTGTTGCGGAGTGCCCTTATGAGAAAAGGGAAGACAATGGTGGCAAGCTCATCCAAAAGGACAAGGCCAAGTCGTTACCCAACAAGAGCAATTTCACCAAGAAGACTCCTCCCAAGGCATTGGTGGTACAAGAAGAGTACAATGAGGATGATGATGATGATGAAGATGGTGAGTCGGTTGCCATGGCCTCTGTTGCCATTGCAACGACTCCACGGGTGTCTCTCTTCGACTGACCCAATGAGAGCATCACCGCCAAGTACCTCATGGCTAAAGCCACCAACAAGGTAACCCCCAACATCAAAACTACCATCATTAATCATCCTTCTTCAACAGATAGCATTGATGAACATGAGGGAAATAATGTGGAGGTGAATGAGTTTGAGGCCTTTATGGGTAAACTCAAGGGTAAATCTAAGAAGCACTTTGTTGCTCTCTTGGAACAACTTGGTGAAGCCAATGACATGATTGAGGCTCACGAAGATACCATCTCTAAGATGGAGGGGCATAGTCATGACTATGCCGATGAGATTTCGAATCTCTCCAATGCTCTTGAGGAAGAGCGTGGTCTTCGTTTGGCTCTTGAGGAGTCTCACAACGATGATCATGCTAAATTAAAGAAAGATCTTGATCATGCGCTTGTTGTTTCTCATGTGCTAAACTCTGAGAAGGCAAAGCTTGGGGTTGATCTTGCTAGACTCAAAGAGGAGTTTGACATTCTGGACAAGGCTCACAAAGTCTCGAAGGGTGTTCATGCTACCCTCAAGGAGTCTCATGATCAACTCCAAATTAAGCTAACCAAGGAGAAAGCCACTTTTCCTTGTATGGTGTTAATGGATAATGCAAATGCTACTAACCCTCGTTGTGAGCATGTGCATCTTATTGAGGAGAATGTTAAGTTGAAGGAGCAACTTGATAAAGGCCTTGTGTCGTGCATACAAGGTGAGAAGAACCTAAACGACCTTTTGAGAAATCAAAAGGGAGTTGTGGCCAAGGAGGGGATTGGGTTCGCACCCAACCCCAAGAACAAGAAGAAGGATAACAAGACCAAACGACCTCCTCCTCTCAAGCAAACTTTTTTGAAGGAGGGAGAGAGTGCTTCCAAGGAGAAGAAGAACAATGCGAAGGGTGGCGGTGTCAAAAAGGGCAATTCCAACCCTCCCAACAAAGCCGACGACTTTAATCCTTCTTATGTGTTATGTCATGCTAGTGATGGGCATGTCTATGCCAAATTTGTTGGTTCTCCTCATGAGTACATTGAATGGTCTATTTGGGTTCCCAAGACCCTTGTTACTAACATCAAAGGGCCCATTACAAAATGGGTACCTAAAACTAAGCATTGATCTCTTGTAGGTGTTTGCTTTCGGTGGGGGATCATGGTTGCTCGATAGTGGAGCTACAAATCATATGACCGGAAGCAAGAACTTGGTGGTGGACGTGCACAAGATTCCATCTATGCCCACCAATGTTGAGTGGGGTGATGCCTCATCTTCTAAGGTATTTGGACTTGGCAAGGTTGTCATCTCTCATGATCTCACGATCAAGAAGGTCATGCTTGTTGAGTCCCTTGCATACAATTTACTTTCTGTTCGTCAACTTGCAATCATGGGCTTTGCCACTTTCTTTGATATTGATACCGTGGCCCTCTTGTGGAGCAAGACTCTTAAAGTAGCCTTTGTTGGGCATGTCGAGAACGGTCTATATGTTATTAACTTTTCGGAGCGACCCACTAAGACCGCGACGTGCCTAATGGCTAAAGTTGATGTGGGATGGCTTTGGCATCGCCGTTTAGCCCATGTCAATATGAGATCTTTGCAAAGTCTTCTCAAGGGGGACCATGTCCGTGGACTAACGAATGTTAGTTTTGCTAAAGATCGTGCTTGCAGTGCTTGTATCGAAGGAAAGCTTCATGAGAAGGCTCACCCTCCCATGACTATCATTTACTGAAAGAGGCCTTTGGAGCTCCTTCACTTGGATCTCTTTGGGCCTCCATCCTTTGATAGTCTTGGGGGTAGGAAGTATTGCTTGGTGATTGTGGATGACTACTCTAGATATACTTGGGTGTATTTCTTCAAGAGGAAGAGCGAGACCCAACAAACCGTCATTGACATTGCAAATGAAGCACAACGTCAACATAATGCAAAGATCTTGACAATAAGAAGTGACAACAGCACCGATTTCAAGAACTACACCTTGGATGAGTTTCTTAGTGATGAGGGGATCAAGCATCAATATTCCACACCTTACACCCCTCAACAAAATGGTGTTGCGGAGAGGAAGAACCGGACGTTGATGGATGCGGCAAGGACCATGATGGCGGAGTTCAAGTCTCCATACAACTTTTGGGCTGAAGCCATCAACACCACATGTCACGCATCCAATCGGCTCTACCTCTGCAAGGGCTTGAACAAGACTCCATATGAGATACTCACCGGTAACAAGCCCAACCTTAAGTACTTTCGGGTGTTCGGGTGTAAGTGTTTCATTCTCAAGAAAGGTGTTCGGTTGTCTAAATTTGAGGCTAGAGCTTATGAGGGCATTTTTGTTGGTTATGCTACAAACTCTCATGCTTACCGTGTCCTCAATAAATCCACGGGACTTATTGAGGAGACGTGTAACGTGGAGTTTGATGAGAATAACGGCTCCCAAGTGGAGCAAAGTGGCACTTGTGATGTAGGTGATGAAATTCCTCCTCAAGCCATAAGAAGAATGGGTGTTGATTTTATCCTACCCATTGAGGAATCCCTTGTGGCCGAAGGAGAAGGACAATGCTCCACTCAAGTGGAGCCATCACCAACCCAAGGCCCACACGCTTCCGAAGAACAAAGTGAAGGACCTCATCCTCGTGAACAATACCAAGGGCAAGATCATGCTCAAGATGGCGTTGACACACCAAGTGATGCCCAAGGTCAAGTTCTCTCCTCCGAGCAAGTTCAAGATAAAGAACAAGCTCAAGACGTCGCTCAAGATGATCAAGTGACCGCTCCCCAACTCACCACCAAGGAGGAATTGGAGCGTCGTGCCGCCAAGATTGCTTCCAAGCTCTCCACCAAGGGTCATCAAATGAAGAATGTACTTGGAAGCATTCAAAAGGGGGTAAGCACTCGTAGACAATTGGCAAACAATTGTGAACATCACGCATTTGTCTCTTGTGTTGAACCCCAAAAGGTATATGAAGCACTCGAAGATCCGGATTGGCTTAATGCCATGCATGAAGAACTCAACAACTTCGAGTACAACAAGGTGTGGAGATTGGTGCCAAGGCCAACGGGGAACCACAATGTCATTGGAACCAAGTGGATATTTAAGAACAAGCAAGATGCTCATGGGACCATCATTCGCAACAAGGCAAGATTGGTGGCACAAGGCTACTCCCAAGTTGAGGGTATCGACTACGGTGAAACCTTTGCTCCCGTTGCTCGCCTTGAATCCATTCATTTGTTGATTGATTATGCTTCTCATCACAACTTTAAGTTGCAAAAAATGGATGCGAAGAGTGCTTTTCTTAATGGTCCTATTAATGAGTTGGTCTATGTCAAGCAACCCCCCGGGTTCGAGGATCCCTACTTTCCCGATCATGTGTATCAACTCGATAAGGCACTCTATGGGCTTAAACAAGCCCCACGTGCGTGGTATGACCACCTTACCGAGTTGTTACAAGATCGTGGGTTTGAAGTTGGGCTAATCGACCCCACTCTTTTTACTAAGAAGGTCAAAGGGGAGTTGTTTGTATGACAACTATATGTTGATGACATTATCATTGGTTCCCCTAACAAAGCTTTCAATGAGGAATTCACCGCTCTCATGACCTCAAAGTTCAAGATGTCTTCCATGGGAGAGTTGAAGTTCTTTCTAGGGTTCGAAGTGAAGCAAAGAAGAGAAGGAACCTTCATCAACCAAGCCAAATACACTCAAGACATGCTCAAGAGATTCAAGCTAAGTGATGTCAAGCCGGCTTCCACTCCAATGCCCACCAAGTGCCAACTTGACATAGATCCCAATGGTAAAGCGGTGGATCAAAAGGTATATCGCTCCATGATTGGATCCTTGCTTTACCTTTGTGCATCTAGACCGGATATCATGTTGAGTGTGGGAATTTGTGCATGGTTTCAAGCTGCACCTAAGGAAAGTCACTATGTGGCGGTCAAGCGAATCTTTCGATATTTGGCTCATACCCCAAACTTTGGCTTATGGTACCCAAGAGGAGCAAACTTCAAGCTTGTAGGGTATTCGGACTCCGATTGGGAGGGAGATGAAGTGCATAGGAAGTCCACTTCTGGAGGGTGCCAATTCCTTGGTTGCTCTTTGGTGAGTTGGTCTTCCGAAAAGCAAAGTTGTGTGTCTCTCTCGTCCACCGACGGAGTATGTAGCGGCCGGTAGTTGTTGTGCACAACTCTTATGGATGAGGCAAACTTTAAAGGATTGCGGTATCATTTGTGACAAAGTGCCTCTTTGGTGTGACAATGAAAGTGCCATCAGGATTTCTCTCAACCCGGTGCAACACTTCAAGGCGAAGCATATTGAGATTCGGTATCACTTCATCCGGGATCACATTAGGCGAGGGGAGATCGAGCTCAACTATGTCAACACTCATGATAACCTTGCGGATATTTTCACGAAGCCGTTGGATGAAGCAAGATTTCGGGAGTTAAGGCATGAGCTAAATATCATTGATTTGAGCAATGTTGCTTGAACCCTTGCACACCCCACCATACTCAACTTGTTGTCTTGTTTAGATGTAGGCATGGACATAGGGGGAGTGTTGTTCTCTCAATGAACTCTCCCTCCCCCCATTATGCATAAATTGATCAAATCTTTCACATTATCCATTTTTGATGGTACTTGTGCTTCAAAGATGAGTTTTGGTCATGGGCCCAAGGATAATTCTTCGCGGTGCCATACCAATTGACTCAAAGATAGGTGCCTCCGACCACCGCCCTCTCTTTGGAGAGGTTGTGTCTCGAGGCCATCTCTTGTTGTCGTTTTGCCCCTTCTTCTCTTTGTGTTTAAGCTTGTTGTGTGGTGTCTTGTTCGTTTGAAGTTTCCTTGCGAAGACCTCTCTTTTCTTGTGTTTGGAAATTGCTTCTTCTTGAGCTCACGGTACTACCACGGCCTGCCACGGTACTACCGTGCGAGGAGAGTACGGTACTACCGGCCCAGCGTGGTACTACCGCCTGGGAGAGCGGTACTACCGCTTTGGTGCGGGCCTTCCGCGCAAGCGGTACTACCGCGCTGTCGGAGGCGCGTGGGGATAAGGACGGGAACATGGGGGTTCTAACTCCCCCATACCCATTCGTCAGTTTTCCCCACCTCGTCTCTCTCTCTCTCGCTCAAGAACGGGGCCGGAGTCCCTCGCCGGATCTCCGTCTCCGGCTGCTCTCCTTGGATTCCGACCAGTGGGATCGTTCCCCACCACTTCCTCTTGCCATGGACCAAGGTTTTTACCCAAATCCCTCTCTTTCTAGTTGGTTCTCTTGTCTCTAGATTTTTAGGGAGATTCTTGTGTTCTTGAGATTTTAGGCCAAGTCTTTGCAAGAGAAGGTTGTAGGAGAGTAGTGTTGCATAGAAATTATACTTTATATATTGTCCCATGATAGATTTGATCAACCGTAGTTCCGCCGTGGTTTCGCGGGTCCTCTCAGATTCAAAAGTAGGTTCGGATCTGATGCGGTGCGGTACTACCGTGCTTCTGGTGCGGTACTACCGCTTGTCCGGTACAACCGCCCGTTCGGTGCGGTACTACCGCACGTTTTGTGGCACTAAGGTCTTACTACCACTCCAAGCCACGGTACTACCGTATCCTCACACGGTACTACCGCGACTAGGAGCGGTACTAAAATTTTAGTACCGCACGACCAGGTGGCACTACCGTTGTTGTCCCATCTTCCTCGTGGCATTTATCCCGTATGCTTTCTACCTGTTTCCGTTGCTTTGTCGTGGTCTTTGCATTGATTCTTCTCGCTCTTTGTGTGTGCTTTCTCTTGTGTCTTAGGTGGTGGCTCTCGCCGTTCCAATCCTAGTCGTGACACTGGCTCCAAGCGACTGCGCAATCCTCAAGATGAAGCCCCAGAGGGCTCCAGTGCCCCCAAGGGCAATGTCAAGACCACTGCTAGCAAGCAAAAGGAACCTGCTAAGGGCATGGACGAGATTCCTCTCAATCAGTACATCAAACGCCGGAAGATCAACCCTTATGTGAATGCTCGTGCTATCCTCAGAGGCATTGAGTTGTTTTGGACCAAGCAGCAGGCTCTCATTTATCTGGATGTAATCAAGAACAAGCAAAACACCTACGTGGATGTCAAGTGGATATACATGAATCACTTGAGGAAGGACAAGTTTCCTGACTACTTTGGAGAAGCTCTGGATTTGGTGGAGCAGTTCGATATTGAACATGTGATCTCCTTCCACCTTGACTATGACCCTGAGCTTATCTGTCAATTCTTTGCCTCAATTCACTTTCACCCCGGGGATGAGCGGAAGATGACCTAGATGACCAATGGCCGTCAGTTGACTGCTACCTGGAAGGCGTTCATGGATCTGCTCCACATTCCTGATGAAGGGCTCCACACACCCGTTGGTGTTCGCCCCCATGCCAATTCTGAGTCTGCTAACAAGAACAAGCTTCATCCGTTCTATGTTGAGAAGGTGCTTCCCAGTGGCAAGTCGACTTGGGTGCTGAACTCTTTTCTGGATATCATGCATCGCATCTTCCGCAACACTCTGTTCCCTCGCATAGGTGACAAGGACAATGGTCATGCCTATCTGGTGGACATGATGCTCCTGTGCGCGGAGGCTCGTACGTCTCAGACTTAGCCACTTGATGTCTCACACATCATGTGGTGTGAGCTTCGGTTTGCAGTGTACACCCGCAAGGTACCTATCTATGGACCATACCTGTTTCTGTTGATCTCCACGACTTGGGAGAAGCTGTACCCTGGTGATGAGTTCCTTGCTCCAGACTGGATTCGGCATGAGTCCATCAGTCTCTGCGTCAAGCCCAACTGTGCCAACACTACTACTCATGCTGAGGCATCTGTTGCTAGGAGGGCTACTGGTGAGGAGGAGGCTGGTGAGAGGATGTTGCTGAGGACCGTGCTGCTAGGTCTTCCCAACCTTCCTCTGAGCCGTCATGGGCCAAGAAGTTGAAGCACAAGATGAAGACTCTTTTCTGCATGCAAGCAAAGGGGCAGTATAGGACTCATGTGGCATCCAAGGAGAGTCGCCGCCGCGACAAGAAGGTTATGAGGCTCTTTGGAGAGGACGTCTCTGGCGGTTCTGAGGATGCCATCACGCCAGAGGCTGCATGGATGGTGAAGCAAGGCTTCAAGTGGACTAGTTCTGAGGAGGGCATCGAGGAGACCGTCCCCGCCACTGAGTCTGACGAGGAGCACGAGGAGAATTGGGATGCTTTCTATGCCTGAGCCACCCCTTGTGTGTAGGTGTCCTCTCTGCCTTTTTGGCTTCTCAATGCCAAAGGGGGAGAGAGTGTAGGGATTTGCGTGCTTGCGAGTCGTGTGTCGTGTTTGGTGTTTGCTTTGTCGTTTGGACCTCGTTTGCTTTGGTTTGGTTTGCGCCTTCGAGACTTATCCTTCATATGGTGTAAGACATATGCACTCTATTCTATCTTAGTGAGCTTATGTTTGTGCTACTTATGTTATGCTCATATTTGCTATATTGTCTAATGTTAGCCTTACTTTTGCAAGATATGCCTTGTCTCTATAATATAGGGGGAGCTTTCATCTTAGTATGTGTGCCGTGCAGTCCAAAGCACACATCTAGGGGGAGCCCGTCTATATTCTAGAGAGGAGGGGTTTGCGTTTGCTTAATATTATTTCCTTTGTGCAAATCCCGTATTGTCATCAATCCACCAAAAAGGGGGAGATTGTAAGGGAATATTTATCACTAAGGTGTTTTGGTGATTGATGACAATGCTTTTGCGGACTAATCGTGTGCCTTGAGTTTCCCAGACGTTTCGTCGCTATGCACAAGACGGTTTGGTTCCCCTCGAAGACTATTGAAGATGGCGTTTTTTTCTACGTTTCTTTTTGGTGGATTTGAGTCGTAGGAAAGCCGTACTATTAAGAGGGGGTCCGCATCAGAAAGGTTTGGGTGGAATCATCACGTACACATTTTCTTCCTTGTCCCCTCCTTTCCCCTGCACTTTGGAGCTTCCTCCGTTTATCCTCTTTGCCTTGTCCTGGCTGCTGTTGATGGGCTTTGCGGTAGTACTGCTCCCTGGTGAGCGGTAGTACTGCAGGCACCTACGGTAGTACCGGTGCCCACGGTAGTAGCGCTCCTCTGGAGCCGTAGTATCGTGGCCCCCAGGCCAAGTACCGCTCCTTCGCGGTAGTAGGGGCGGATGTAATTTTTTACATCCGCGCCATCACGGTAGTACTGCATCCCTTGCGCGGTAGTACCGTGTGCGGCCTGGCTCAGCTGCCAGGTGGTAGTACCGCTCCTCTGTGGTAGTATTGTGTCGGATTTTTGCTTCGTCCATTTTCCAGCGGAAGTAGGCACGGATGTATTTTTATCCACGCTCTTCCCAGGCTAGGGGTTTCCTGCCTTGCGGTAGTACCACAAGGGGGAGCGGTAGTACCGCGCCCGCGGTAGTACCGTCCTTAGCCCTTGTGCTACAGGTCTGCCCTAGCTGCTGCTGCTGCTGTGGTAGTACCGCGGTTCCTCACGGTAGTACCACATGGCCTTGCGATAGTACCGCTTGTCAGCAAGCGGAAGTACCGCATGGCCTTGCGGTAGTACCGCTGGTCTAGGGCGGTAGTACCGCTGGTCGCGGGCTAGTAGGTGGATAACGGTTGGATTTTTGTCCTAAGCTATAAAAGCGGTGTCTTCTTCCTCTAGTTGACCACCTCTTCCAACTCTAAGCTCCATTGTTGCTCCAAGCTCCATTTTCACCCGATCTCACTCCCTAGCCAATCAAACTTGTTGATTTGCTTGGGAGTGGTTGAGAAGGCCCCGATCTACACTTCCACCAAGAGAAATTTGATTCCCCCCACTAATCCCTTGCGGATCTTGTTACTCTTGGGTGTTTGAGCACCCTAGACGGTTGAGGTCACCGCGGAGCCATAGTCCATTGTGGTGAAGCTTCGTGGTGTCGTTGAGAGCCTCCAATTGAGTTGTGAAGTTTGCCCCAACCTTCTGTGTAAAGGTTCGGTCGCCGCCTCCAAGGGCACCAATAGTGGAATCACTGCGTCTTGCATTGTGTGGGGGCGTGAGGAGAATACAGTGGCCCTAGTGGCTTCTTGGGGAGCATTGTGCCTCCACACCGCTCCAACGGAGACGTACTTCCCCTCAAAGGGAAGGAACTTCGGTAACACATCCTCGTCTCCACCAGCTCCACTCTTGGTTATCTCATGCCTTTACTTGTGAAAGCTTATTTGTGATATATCTCTTGCTTGCTTGTGCACTTATCTTTGTTGCATCATATAGGTTGCTCACTTAGTTGCATATCTAGACAACCTACTTTGATGCAAAGTTTAAATTGTTAAAGAAAAGCAAAAAATTGTTATTTGCCTATTCACCCCCTCTAGTCAACTATATCGATCCTTTCACATTGCAATACCGTTTACACTCATTTTTATCATTAGTTACCTTGCTGTTTTTATATTTTCAGATTACAAAAACCTATATCTACCATCCATATTGCACTTGTATCACCATCTCTTCGCCGAACTAGTGCACCTATACAATTTACCATTGTATTGGGTGTGTTGGGGACACAAGAGACTCTTTGTTATTTGGTTGTAGGGTTGTGTGAGGGAGACCATCTTCATCCTACGCCTCCCACGGATTGATAAACCTTAGGTCATCCACTTGAGGGAAATTTGCTACTATCCTACAAACCTCTGCACTTGGAGGCCCAACAACGTCTACAAGAAGAAGGTTGTGTAGTAGACATGAAGCTCTTTTCTGTCGCCGTTGCCAGGGAGGTTATCTCTTGAAGGTATATCTTTAGATCTTGCAATCAAATCTTTTAGTTTCTTGTTTTATCACTAGTTTAGTCTATAAAAGAAAACTACAAAAAATGGAATTGAGGTTGCCTCATATGCTTCATATTTTTAATATCTTTCATGAAAATAGGGATTCCGATAATTGTGCCAAAGTGTTAGAAGAAGAATGCATTAAAATGTTTGGCACTAAATATTTGAATGATGAGCATGATTGCAATGTTGTTAGTATGAATTCTTTGAATATCCATGATGCTAATGATATGCAAGGCCACAAGCTTGTGATATGCAAAGCCACAAGCTTGGGGATGCTATGTTTGATGAATATGATATTTTTAGTCCTCCAAGTTTTGATGAGAATATTTATTATGATGAAAGCATGCCTCCTATTTATGATGATTATATTGATGAAAGTGGGTTTGGAAGAGTGTCAACTTTAGTAAGTAATGATCCCACTATTTTGGAGGGTGTTGAATCTTATTGTGATAATTATGAAAGTCGATTTGGAGAGGTCATGACTTTATTTAGTGATGAATCCACTATTTCGGAAGAGGTTCCAATTGATTATGAGAACAAAGTTGCTATCTATGATGATTATTGTGATGACATGTATGCTATAAAGAATAATGATAACCATGAAACTTGTCATCATGATTTTAATTTTCAATTGGATTATGCCTCACATGATAGTTATTTTGTTGAGTTTGCTCCGACTACTATTCATGAGAAGAAATTTGCTTATGTGGAGAGTAATAAAAATTCTATGCTTGTGCATCATGAAAATAATGCTTTATGTGATGGTTATATTGTTGAATTCATTCATGATGCTACTGAAAATTATTATGAGAGAGGAATATATGCTTGTAGGAGTTGCGATAATATCAAGTTTCCTCTCTACATGTTGAAAATTTTGAAGTTATGCTTGTTTTGCTTTCCTATGCTAGTTGATTCTTGTTCCCATAAATTTTTAGCTCAAAAAATCCCTATGCATAGGAAGTGGGTTAGGCTTAAATGTGTTAGTCATATTGTTCATGATGTTCTCTTTATGTTTCAATTCTTATCTTTTATGTGAGCATCATTGAAATCATCATGCCTAGCTAGAAAGGCATTAAAGAAAAGTGCATGTTGGGAGACAACCTAACATTTACCCATACTATTTTTGTGTGTCCTCATGATTAAGCTACTGTAGTAATCACGTTTTATATCCTTTGTTTGAATAAAGTGCCAAGTAAAGCCTTTAGGATCTTCTTGGGTGATTGTTGTTTGATCTTGCTGATAAAAATAGAAAGTATGCGCTCACGAAAATAATTATCATTTTTTACCAAAGAGCGATAAAATACCAATTACAACTGCAGTAGATCTATATACTTTATATCCTGGTTATCCTATTTTTTCATAATTTTAGGAGTTACACAAGTATTCGAAACCTCCATATTGCTACAGACTGTTCTGTTTTTGAAAGATTCTGTTTTCTATGTGTTGTTTGCTTATTTTGATGAATCCATGAGTAGTATCGGAGGGTATAAACCATAGAGAAATTGGAATACAATAGATACTACACCAATATGAATTTAGAATGAGTTCACAACAGTACCCTAAGTGGTGATTTATTTTCTTATACTAACGGAGCTTACGAGTTTTCTGTTGAGTTTTGTGTTGTGAAGTTTTCAAGTTTTGGTTAAAGATTCGATGGACTATGGAATAAGGAGTGGCAAGAGCCTACGCTTGGGGATGCCCAAGGCACCCCAAGGTAACATTCAAGGACAACCAAGAGCCTAAGCTTGGGGATTCCCTGGATGGCATCCCCTCTTTCATCTTTGTTCATGGGTAACTTTACTTGGAGCTATCACTACAAAAAAGACACTTTCATGATGATACGTGTTTGTCACAGTAGTTCATGTTTGCTTTCATGCATGTACATCCATGACAATTTTATGACAGAATCAAGATAGTCATACCTGTGCTGTCGTAGTAGTGTTCCATGACATTACCAAAAATATCATCACGAAAGTGTCCACTTCCATGACAATAAATCCCGCGTCATAGAAGTGCTTTCATCAAGGGTGACCGACACATGGCATCCACCGTAATGGCTCGCCGTTACACTATCGTGTCTGGTTTTGGATCCGATAACCCGTTAACAACCTCAATCAATGGGGATTTTCCACGTGTAAAATCATCATTGGCTGGAGGAAACACGTGTCGGCTCACCGTTGGGACAGATGTCATCCACTCATTGCACCGAAGGCGCCTATGATACATCGACACGTGGAACGGCCCAACAAAGGCCCATTCATGTGAAAAGGCCAGCCCGTTTGACTTGGTCAAAAGGTGGCGGGCCGGCCCACGGAAAGCCTGTTAATGGCATGTTCGCATATAGCCCATTTACAGCCCACTAACCCAGGGCCCGTTACGACCTATCCGAATTAGGCCCAGTAGCGTCATCTGGGCCGTCCAATATGATTCCAGCCCGTTTTAACTTCTGGCCCATGTATAGCCCATGAAGTCTTTTGGCCCATATGAGGCCCTTTGTAACTCTTGGCCCATTAACGGCCCGTGGTGAAATTGGCCCGTAATGAATAGTGTATCACTTTATACCCATTAACGGCCCATTAAACCGTTGGGCTGTTTCCAGCCCATGTTATCTTTCGGCCTTCTCAGGGCCCATTTATTCTTGGGCTCATTTCCAGCATTCGGTTACTAACGGCCCGTTACTGTTATTTTCTGCTTGTGGGCCAAATTCAGACCGTGGTTACAGTCGGCCTGTTTGTGGCCCATTAATATGTTGGGCCGTTTTCATAGGGTCATCAAATATGGCCTATTAACGACAACCCGTTATGGTCGGCCCATGAACGGATGATTCCAACTCTAGCCCGTTTACGGCCATAATGCGGTATGTTATTGGCCCATGTTTGGGCAATCGATCATACGACCCGTAGAAGGCCCATTGATGATACGGACTATAGAAGGCCCATTGTTTCTACGACCTGTAGAAGGCCCAGTGTCATTACAGTAAATATGTAGCTCATGGTTATTGTGGCCTACTTTTTAAAAATAGGTTATTGCGGCCACTAGCAAACCGCGGAAAAAGAACATCACTGATTGCAAGCAAACAAATAAAAAAGACAACAAGGAAATAAATAAGCAAGCAACTTACACTAGGCTATCACGGCTATTACACATATTACATCCACTCGGCATCAAAGTTCGCCACCACTGCAAATATAGGGAACAAAGCAGCATATCATATACACTGGTTGTCAAAGTTGGCGACCAGTGCAAATAAACGCCGCGGCAAAACAAGTCCAGAACTGAAACCACTTCAGAAGATCTCAAGAAACAAATATCTTGATATCAAACTACTCTGCTACCTACAATTTCAGCACTTTCAGACATTACCTTGCCGAAAACTACTTTCCATTTCCTTCTGATCCTCGTTGGGTTCGACACTCTTATCGAAAAGAGCTACAATGGATGCCCTATACTTGTGGGCCATCAGGGTTTGATCCCTAGTATCCACTATGTTCTAAGATTGATGTTGCTATGACTTTGCTATGCTTAATGCTTGTCACTAGGGCCCGAGTGCCATGATTTCAGATCTGAACCTATTATGTTTTCATGAATATATTTGTGTTGTTGATCCTATCTTGCAAGTTATAGTCACTGATACGTCTCCAACGTATCTATAATTTTTTATTGTTCCATGCTGTTATATTATCAATCTTGGATGTTTTATAATCATTTTATAGTAATTTATATCATTTTTTGGTACTAACCTATTGACATAGTGCGAAGTGCCAGTTGCTGTTTTTTGCATGTTTTTTACATCGCAGAAAATCAATATCAAACAGAGTCCAAATGCAGCGAAACTTTATAGAGATTTTTTATGGACCAGAAGACACTTAATGGCCCAAGGTTGCGCCTAGGGGTGCTCCGAGGAGAGCACAACCCACCAGGGCCCGCTAGGAGGCCGAGGCGCGCCCTAGTGGGTTGTGCCCACCTCGGGTGCCCCCCGGACCGCCTCTTTGCTATATAAATACCCCAATATTCCAGAAACCCTAGGGGAGTCAACGAAAATCAATTCCAGCCGCCGCAAAGGAGTCCAGAACCACCAGATCCAAACTAGACACCATCACGGATGGAGTTCACCACCTCCATTGGTGCCTCTCCGATGATGCATGAGTAGTTCTTTGTAGACCTTCGGGTTCGTAGTTAGTATCTAGATGGCTTCCTCTCTCTCGTTTGATTCTCAATACAATGGTCTCTTGAAGATCCATATGATGCAACTCCTTTTGCAGTGAGTTTGTTGGGATCAGATGAACTTTGAGTTTATGATCAGATCTATCTTTTTATATCCATTTGAGATTCTTTGATCTCTTTTGTGCATGGTTGCTTATAGCCTCGTATTTCTTCTCCGATATTTGGTTTTTGTTTGGCCAACTTGATCTATTTATCTTGCAATAGGGAGAGGTGCTTTGTAGTGGGTTCGATCTTACGGTGCTTGATCCTAGTGACAGAAGGGGAACCGACACGTATGTACCGTTGCTACTAAGGATTAAACGATGGGGTCTATCTCTACATAGTTAGATCTTGTCTAAACGATGGGATATATCTTGTAGATACCCAACCTGAATGGATCGAAGTCTCTATGCTTAAGTGTCATCCTTGGATCGGTATGCTAACACACACAGTACTCGAGGATTTATAATAGAGGTAAATCACATGTATAGAGTAACGTAAATTCTATTACCTCAATCCATATAGCGGAAGAAACAACAAAGCTGTGGAGTCCCAACAACACCAACGGCAAAGTTGAGTGTAGACATCGTAACCCTAACGTATCACTTACTCGTCGTAAGAATCCTCCAACATGAGACGTTGCAGCCATGTAGGTCAGTACATTGAATGTACTGGCAATTTCACACCATAGCATAATAATGAAAATGTCTATCTCTATATGCATATCTGGCTGGTGGAGGCTCTAAGTTTAATTTTGCATAAAGCTAATTTTTTCCCTACAACAAAGGAATAAATTTTATTTACTACTAAGTTAAATTACCCATATTGAGAAGGTAACCCCAACTCAATCCCAAAATCACCAAATCATGAATAACCCAACAATTTCATTAAATATAGTGATGAGATCAACCAATAATTCAAATACCAGATACTCAAAATGTCCATAATCGGGGACACGGTAAATCATGATTTGTTTGTACACTCTGTAGAGCTTTGCGCACTTTTCCCCACAAGACTCGATCCTCCGTTGAATTTCTCGCACTACCTGATGTTTGAGAACCAGATGATTGAGACATAGTCTTTCCGAAGAGGTCCCCTTAACCGATAGATAGGCCGGTACACCTAAACTCCCCTACATCTGCTAGCCCATCATGGAAAGGTTTCACACAACTTACTTAACTATGCCAGAGCCCATAATGGCTTCTGGCTGCACACAGAAGTTTTTAGCATGAATAGTCTTATGATCCCTTGGAGCCTGGGTGGCATTCCATATGATGATCACACGGATACCCATGGATCTCCTAGGACAACACTGGATTCCCCAGATGCCCGCAACCAATCCACCCAGATATGTATTAAAGTAGCCATCTTAAGTTTCCCTTAGTTATTAACTCTCACAACTTGCATGATTCTCACATACCAATCCCCGTCCATGAGCATGGCTAAGCAATATGAGCATAACGTATATTTCCGAGGTGATCAAAGATATTAGGTTCCTACCTCATCAACTACATAGCAATAACCACATGTTCCCAATCCTACTCATGCAATATTTGAGGGTGAACTAATGCAAGTAAAACTGAGTATAGGAAGAGTATGATCAAAGTGTGAACTTGGCTTGTGCTGTTGATGAAGATTCTTCGCACTCATAATTTCTGATAGTTCTACTCGTCACACTCCGATCAATCTATGGTAAGCAATCAATTATAAGCACACATAAGTAATCACTCAAAGACCCAAAAAATGCAAAGGAAGATTGCAAAAACTCTAAAAGAACCAAAACAAATTATTTTGCAAGATCAGATCCTAATTTCGGTGCAAAAAAGTGGTGATGGCTCAAGATGTTAGATTATGCCTAGGGATTTAATTTGAAAAGGGAATCAATTGAAAAAGCGCTACAGTTTACAAGATATGATCAAGTGAAGCTTCGAGTTCAAATTTTGAATCGTTCAAATTTGAAAAGATCAAAAGTTGAAACTAATGATGCTACTAGATGTAGGAAGTCAATATGAATATGTAGGAAAAAGAATTACTAGATTGAAAATAACGGATCAAGTAATTCAACATATCATTGAATCTGCTAAGAATGTTGTGTAACAACTCTTTGGTGGACTAGTAGAGTAACTGGCTAGGATCAAAATTATATGTTGGAAAGATGATACTAATTGTGCGACGAAAAGATTATTTGAATATGAATCCGATGCAGCTGGGTTCATCGGAAACGGACCTACGGATAAAAACATATGATCAAAAGAGGTTTGAATATGAATCTGAACAAATTTCGAAATTTGAAAGTTGCAAAAAGTTTATTTGATAGATTCACTAGATAGGCGGAATCAAGACGAAAAAGTAGGCATTGGTTTTTATCTAATTTGGATAAACGAGTAGAAAGTTATGGCTATTTAAAAAATTAGGGCCAAGCTGTTACGGAAGAAAAATAGTTACAACTAAAAGAATTCTAGGTCTAATGTATAAATATAGAGACTAATTGATAATCTAATTATTCTACCGTACACTAATCTAAAAATAATAAGCTATGGAACTATAAAAAATACGAAGAAAGATACCTTTATAAGGTAGAGAAAAGACGACTTCGGAGAAAGGAGATAATTTTCAGAAGTCCCACCGGGGAGAAAAATCCGGAGAGAATAATACATTTTCCTTTAGTGAATCTAGTCAAACCAAAATATTGATTTAAACCGAATCGGATGATTTTTGGAGGCTCTATGGGTCTATATTTATAGGTGAAAAAGACACTTAGGGGTCAAAGGCTAGGCAATGTTGGACTAAATATATACATACGTAGATGAAATTGAAAAAGATCGTGCGCATGGGCAAAGAGTTCGGCCTGGCCGCGCGTACACTGTGTGGCAGTTTTTTAATATTTTTCTTTCCTGAAATTTTTATTTTTCGTAAAAAAATTGTAAACCTTAAAGAAAATAAAAAGAGAAAAAGATAAAATACAGGCCGGCCTGTCTACAATGTTGAACATGTGGGCGAAAAATAATTATGAGCTACACATACAGTTTTTTAAATAGAAACACAAAGGAAAACTGAATAACGAAAATAAAACAAAATTTTATATAGGCATATTATATATCAAAATTTTCAGAAAAATATTTCCTAAAACATAAACATATTTTCATCTATAAATAAAGTCCACAAAAAATTAAATAAAGCACATAGTGCTACTGGTTCATTTAAAAACCAAATAAAATATTTTGAAATACCAAAATTATTTCAAACTCATTTTCTCCACTTTTCTACTGTAGAGAATCATTTTACCCTATTTTCCATATATTTTATTTTTGGAGAAAAATAATTTGAATAAAACCAAATAACTCCAAATTGAAAATGGTTTTCAAAATACCTTCAAAGGGACTTTAAATTTGATTCTTTTCAAACTTCCAACTCATATTTTATAGCATTTGTAGAAGTCATTTTATCTTCTCTCATGAAAATCATTGAGTTGCATAAAGTTTCCGAATTTGAAATATTTTCAAATGGAATTCAAACCTTCTCAAAAACCCTTTTCATTTAATTAAATGGAAGAAGTCATATCATCTTTTCTCTTGGGTTTTGTGATGAAATGAAATTTGAATTCATGGAGATCATAAATGCAAGGTGAAAGTTTGGGAAAGTCATTCCATTCCCTCTCATTCAACTTTCAAAAAGTTTCAAATTTCACTCAATTTAACACAAGCAACCACACCACAATCAAACAATCAATCAAAACTATTTATTTAATATAACATTCCAAAATTTAGAATTTTGGGATGTTACAAACCTACCACCCTTAAAATGAATCTCGCCTTCAAGATTCGGAGAGGCTAGCAAGAATTAGGTTGGGTTCGGGGTCTCCTCAAGATCAAGCAATTATCACTAAGGTCTCGGGTGCTACCACCCTTAGAAGCATGCTTACGGTTCCATCAAAACACATATACTCACTCCTTATTGTTGGTAGTGTCAATCTTCTCAGATATTCAGAATATTTCCTTCTCTGGGCTCTTCCGGTAGTGGCATAACATTTTTCCTCAATTCCTGTGTCCTTTCATCTTGGTACGGTTCTTCTGTGACTGGGTTTTCTTAGCTGACGGGTCTGGCGCCAACACTAAACAACTATCGATATCTCATGGTGGTCATCAAACAATTTGACCAGGTCCCTGCAAAAAATGGGTCTGGGCTTCATTCTCACCGTATGACCTATGATTGGCAACAACTGCCTTCTACAAGGGAAAATTGTCATACCATTCTAAGGTTTAGACAAGGTTTTGATCGTCGTTGTTCTACTACGGGTAAGTCACACAGATTTACCATTTCATATAGCAAGGCGAATAATAAGACTAAGTCGGCATGGTGATCAATCCATTCCACACCCAAATCATTTCCTTGTATATGGTTTAGTGAATCTCGCATTCTAACACTCGGTCATCCTCACAAGCATTGCATAATTCCTCTTGTCCATGAACTAAGTTCGAATAATCCATTGATTCTGCAAGCCAAACAAACATCTATCGTTTCTTCACACTCTCAGGTTTTGCGTAACTCCTATAAGATCGCCTGTTGATAAAGGCATATCCTCTTCCAGGGTTTTTCTTCCTTCAGTAAGAGTGTGCTTGCTTCTTGGCAAGTCCTGGAGCCTGTGGGTTATGGCCCATCTCATCACTTGTAAACATTGAACGCACCATTCGGGTTCCAACTGATCAATATATAAACCTCCATCTTCCTTAGCATTCTTAACTCCATCCAATTGTACTGTCTCCCTTCCTTCTATTGGTACCAAACTAAGACGTGATTACTTAGACTCATCATTGAGTGGTCCATTCCAACGTCTGATGTAGCTAACCACTAGCTCTTATATTTGGTAACGGTGTTGGGTTCTACCACCCATAAAAATGAATAGTCACTAGTTTCTTCAAAATCTTATTCCATGTATCATGATTTCACTCACTGCCTATATTTTAATAACTCATAGAATCCAAATCGATACCAGTGATGCTAACTTTGTTGCTTCTCAAATTATTACAATCTCCTGTATTTCGATCACATGCCTCAACTCAACACCTCAATAATAATTAAAATGTTCCCAATACTAGTGCATTTTTTTACAAACTCGACTATTTAGCACAAGTCTCCTTCTCTTTGGGATAGTCTCTGGCAAAGTTCCCTGCTTTGTTACAATGAAAACATATTACTTCTGACCAGTCTCGAGGTTTCCTTGTGATTATATAGCCTCCTTGGGTCCTCGTCTTCCCTCTTGGGCAATCGCTGAAGTAGTGTCATGAATCTTTACACCTAAAACATGTGATATGACTTAGGTCGTTCTTTGTAGAAATAGTGTTGTTCCTGGAATCCAATCTATTTCTCTTCCTGGTCTTTTCCGTGCCAATCAGGGCTTCTATTTCCTGTGGGTCATACTCTACTTCCACTGTTGGAAATGCTACTAGATCCCCCTTCAGACAAATGTAGGAGATGTGTCCTTCTTCTCCACATGAATAGCATGACTTGGTGCAGGGTTTAATTGGGTCTTCTTCGGGTGTGTCCTCCACCTCTTCCTTAATCGTAGGTTCTTCTAAAATTTCCATGAGGGCTCCTTTCATTGCTTCTTTCTTCTGCTGGATGGTTCTTTGAACCACAGGCTAAATGTGACACTGAGCAGGATAGTGGGTAGTCCCTTCACACAAGAAACAAGTAATCTTCCTAGTTGGGCATTCTTCAGCTGGGTGACTTTCTTCATAGTGAGGGCATTCATCCTTGTGTTGTTTATGGTTGTGTCCTATTTCTCCACAGGGCTTGCATGCACAAGGTTTCTTCATATCATTTTCATAAGGCTTCAATTTCTGGGGCACAAGCTGAGACTTTAGCAGAGTCAACTTAAATTCCTCCCAAGTGGTTACTCTTTGCCACCCATTGATGGTTTGGTACATCCTCCACCAAGTAGAATCACCTCTTTCAAAGCACTGAAGAGCAAACTGGGCCATATCTTTTCCAACTATAGTGTTATTCTTCATGTGATCTTCCATGTTCTGAATCCATCGGTCCGTCTCCAATTGAGTCATCGGTCCAGAAAATATGAGTTCATCTCCATTCATCCTCTATTGGTTCCAAGGATTATCGGGTGATATAAGAGAGATGGAGAGGGATACACACAATACAAACAATAGTTTTGAAGAGACATATGTTATTTTGTGGTTGTCGGAAAAACATCAAACAAATGACAGCTCACAATCGTCGCATCTAACGTAAGTATATAACAGTGGTTTGGTCTTCTTCTGATCGTTCCTGTTGATCTTCTCAAGTTCTTCTGCCAGGTCATATCTGTTGACGTGAAGTCTCTCATGACGTCCTTTAATATTTTTGAGTTGCATTCCAAACTTCTAGGTTTCAACATCCTTGGCATGAACCATGGTCCTATTGTCCTTCAGTTCCTGACGAATCTCCGGTATCTCAAGGTTTTGCTCCTCTAGCTTAGCTACTTTCAGCTTCTGGGTCCCGAGTTCTTCACGAAATGCTTCCTTGTCAATTACGGCTTCCTGCAGGTCCATATTAAAATTCTTGATGTAATACTCCAGATCCTGGCGATACACCAGCTAAGGTTAAAACTTCATCTTTTGCTGATCAGGTGCTCCATTATCCCTTTTGTCATCCAATCCTTTTGAAGAAACGTATGCTTAACTCAGCATGGTGACAATAGCATAAGCGGGCGATAACATCATGGATAGCCGTGTTTATGCCCATGTCATTGCCATGAGCTGTCATTCCATAGTTGATATCTCCCTCCTTAGGGTTTTCTTGACAAAGCTTTGAGTTTTAACGCTCCATTTTACGGTCTTTCTATGACACACCTGAAGGAAATATGCCCTAGAGGCAAGAATAAAGTTATTATTTATTTCCTTATAATCATGATAAATGTTTATTATTCATGCTAGAATTGTATTTTCCGGAAACATAATACATGTGTGAATACATAGACAAACAGAGAGTCACTAGTATGCCTCTACTTGACTAGCTCGTTAATCAAAGATGGTTATGTTTCCTAACCA
This sequence comes from Triticum dicoccoides, assembly GCF_002162155.2. NCBI lineage: Eukaryota > Viridiplantae > Streptophyta > Magnoliopsida > Poales > Poaceae > Triticum > Triticum dicoccoides. The sequence continues at coordinate 588,384,560 of NC_041388.1, forward strand.
TGAACAATAAGTTGTTATTTGATTAACGAGGTCACATCATTAGTAGAATGATCTGATTGACATGACCCATTCCATTAGCTTAGCACCTGATCGTTTAGTATGTTGCTATTGCTTTCTTCATGACTTATACATGTTCCTACGACTATGAGATTATGTAACTCCCGTTTACCGGAGGAACACTTTGGGTACTACCAAACGTCACAACGTAAATGGGTGATTATAAAGGAGTACTACAGGTGTCTCCAATGGTCGATGTTGGGTTGGCGTATTTCGAGATTAGGATTTGTCACTCCGATTGTCGGAGAGGTATCTCTGGGCCCTCTCGGTAATACACAACACATAAAGCCTTGCAAGCATTACAACTAATATGTTAGTTGTGAGATGATGTATTACGGAACGAGTAAAGAGACTTGCCGGTAACGAGATTGAACTAGGTATTGGATACCGACGATCGAATCTCGGGCAAGTAACATACCGATGACAAAGGGAACAACGTATGTTGTTATGCGGTCTGACCGATAAAGATCTTCGTAGAATATGTAGGAGCCAATATGGGCATCCAGGTCCCGCTATTGGTTATTGACCAGAGACATGTCTCGGTCATGTCTACATTGTTCTCGAACCCGTAGGGTCCGCACGCTTAAGGTTACGATGACAGTTATATTATGAGTTTATGCATTTTGATGTACCGAAGGTTGTTCGGAGTCCCGGATGTGATCACGGACATGACGAGGAGTCTCGAAATGGTCGAGACGTAAAGATTGATATATTGGAAGCCTATGTTTGGACATCGGAAGTGTTCCGGGTGAAATCGGGATTTTACCGGGTTACCGGGAGGTTACCGGAACCCCCCGGGATCCATATGGGCCTTCATGGGCCTTAGTGGAAAGGAGAAAGGGGCAGCCCAAGGTGGCTGCGCCTCTTCCCCCTCCCCTAGTCCTATTAGGACTAGGAGAAGGTGGCCGGGCCCCCTCTCTCCCTTCCCCTCCGAGGAATCCTAGTTGGACTAGGATTGGGGGGAGGAATCCTACTCCCAGAGGGAGTAGGACTCTCCTGCGCCTCCCTCTATGGCCGGCCAGCCTCCCCCTCTCTACTCCTTTATATACGGAGGCAGGGGCACCTCTAAACACACAAGTTGACACAAGTTGATCCACGTGATCGATTCCTTAGCCGTGTGCGGTGCCCCCTGCCACCATATTCCTCGATAATACTGTAGCGGAGTTTAGGCGAAGCCCTGCTGCTGTAGTTCATCAAGATCGTCACCACGCCGTCGTGCTGACGAAACTCTTCCCCGACACTTTGCTGGATCGGAGTCCGGGGATCGTCATCGAGCTGAACGTGTGCTCGAACTCGGAGGTGCCGTAGTTTCGGTGCTTGATCGGTTGGATCGTGAAGACGTACGACTACTTCCTCTACGTCGTGTCATTGCTTCCGCAGTCGGTCTGCGTTGGGTACGTAGACAACACTCTCCTCTCGTTGCTATGCATCACATGATCCTGTGTGCGCGTAGGAAATTTTTTGAAATTACTACGAAACCCAACAGTTAGCAATTGCCGCATTTTATGATTATGAAATTTGGCAGATGGATGTCAAAACTGCATTCCTGAATGGATTTCTGGAAGAAGAGTTGTATATGATGCAACCAGAAGGTTTTGTCGATCCAAAGGAAGCTAACAAAGTGTGCAAGCTCCAGCGATCCATTTATGGACTGGTGCAAGCCTCTCGGAGTTGGAATAAACGTTTTGATAGTGTGATCAAAGCATTTGGTTTTATACAGACTTTCGGAGAAGCCTGTATTTACAAGAAAGTGAGTGGGAGCTCTGTAGCATTTCTGATATTATATGTGGATGACATATTACTCATTGGAAATGATATAGAATTTCTGGATAGCATAAAGGGATACTTGAATAAAAGTTTTTCAATGAAAGACCTCGGTGAAGCTGCTTACATATTAGGCATTAAGATCTATAGAGATAGATCAAGACACTTAATTGGACTTTCACAAAGCACATACCTTGACAAGATTTTGAAGAAATTCAAAATGGATCAAGCAAAGAAAGGATTCTTGCCTGTATTACAAGGTGTGAAATTGAGTAAGACTCAATGCCCGACCACTGCAGAAGATAGAGAGAATATGAAAGATGTTCCCTATGCATCAGCCATAGGCTCTATCATGTATGCAATGCTGTGTACCAGACCTGATGTGTGCCTTGCTATAAGTTTAGCAGGGAGGTACCAAAGTAATCCAGGAGTGGATCACTGGACAGCGGTCAAGAACATCCTGAAATACCTGAAAAGGACTAAGGATATGTTTCTCATATATGGAGGTGACAAAGAGCTCACCGTAAAAGGTTACGTTGATGCAAGCTTTGACACTGATCCGGACGATTCTAAATCGCAAACCGGATACGTGTTTACATTAAACGGTGGAGCTGTCAGTTGGTGCAGTTCTAAACAAAGCGTCGTAGCGGAATCTACATGTGAAACGGAATACATAGCTGCTTCGGAAGCAGCAAATGAAGGAGTCTGGATGAAGGAGTTCATATCCGATCTAGGTGTCATACCTAGTGCATCGGGTCCAATGAAAATCTTTTGTGACAATACTGGTGCAATTGCCTTGGCAAAGGAATCCAGATTTCACAAAAGGACCAAACACATCAAGAGACGCTTCAACTCCATCCGGGATCTAGTCCAGGTGGGAGACATAGAGATTTGCAAGATACATACGGATCTGAATGTTGCAGACCCATTGACTAAGCCTCTTCCACGAGCAAAACATGATCAGCACCAAGGCTCCATGGGTGTTAGAATCATTACAGTGTAATCTAGATTATTGACTCTAGTGCAAGTGGGAGACTGAAGGAAATATGCCCTAGAGGCAATAATAAAGTTATTATTTATTTCCTTATAATCATGATAAATGTTTATTATTCATGCTAGAAGTGTATTTACCGGAAACATAATACATGTGTGAATACATAGACAAACAAAGTGTCACTGGTATGCCTCTACTTGACTAGCTCGTTAATCAAAGATGGTTATGTTTCCTAACCATGAACAATGAGTTGTTATTTGATTAACGAGGTCACATCATTAGCAGAATGATCTGATTGACATGACCCATTCCATTAGCTTAGCACCCGATCGTTTAGTATGTTGCTATTGCTTTCTTCATGACTTATACATGTTCCTATGACTATGAGATTATGCAACTCCCGTTTACCGGAGGAACACTTTGGGTACTACCAAACGTCACAACGTAACTGGGTGATTATAAAGGAGTACTACAGGTGTCTCCAATGGTCGATGTTGGGTTGGCGTATTTCGAGATTAGGATTTGTCACTCCGATTGTCGGAGAGGTATCTCTGGGCCCTCTCGGTAATACACATCACATAAGCCTTGCAAGTATTACAACTAATATGTTAGTTGTGAGATGATGTATTACGGAACGAGTAAAGAGACTTGCCGGTAACGAGATTGAACTAGGTATTGGATACCGACGATCGAATCTCGGGCAAGTAACATACCGATGACAAAGGGAACAACGTATGTTGTTATGCGGTCTGACCGATAAAGATCTTCGTAGAATATGTAGGAGCCAATATGGGCATCCAGGTCCCGCTATTGGTTATTGACCAGAGACATGTCTCGGTCATGTCTACATTGTTCTCGAACCCGTAGGGTCCGCACGCTTAAGGTTACAATGACAGTTATATTATGAGTTTATGCATTTTGATGTACCGAAGGTTGTTCGGAGTCCCGGATGTGATCACGGACATGACGAGGAGTCTCGAAATGGTCGAGACGTAAAGATTGATATATTAGAAGCCTATGTTTGGACATCGGAAGTGTTCCGGGTGAAATCGGGATTTTACCGGGTTACCGGGAGGTTACCGGAACCCCCCGGGATCCATATGGGCCATCATGGGCCTTAGTGGAAAGGAGAAAGGGGCAGCCCAAGGTGGCTGCGCCTCTTCCCCCTCCCCTAGTCCTATTAGGACTAGGAGAAGGTGGCCGGGCCCCCTCTCTCCCTTCCCCTCCGAGGAATCCTAGTTGGACTAGGATTGGGGGGAGGAATCCTACTCCCAGAGGGAGTAGGACTCTCCTGCGCCTCCCTCTATGGCCGGCCAGCCTCCCCCTCTCTACTCCTTTATATACGGAGGCAGGGGCACCTCTAAACACACAAGTTGACACAAGTTGATCCACGTGATCGATTCCTTAGCCGTGTGCGGTGCCCCCTGCCACCATATTCCTCGATAATATTGTAGCAGAGTTTAGGTGAAGCCCTGCTGCTGTAGTTCATCAAGATCGTCACCACGCCGTCATGCTGACGAAACTCTTCCCCGACACTTTGCTGGATCGGAGTCCGGGGATCGTCATCGAGCTGAACGTGTGCTCGAACTCGGAGGTGCCATAGTTTCGGTGCTTGATCGGTTGGATCGTGAAGACGTACGACTACTTCCTCTATGTCGTGTCATTGCTTCCGCAGTCGGTCTGCGTTGGGTACGTAGACAACACTCTCCTCTCGTTGCTATGCATCACATGATCCTGTGTGCGCGTAGGAAATTTTTTGAAATTACTACGAAACCCAACAGTGGCATCCGAGCCTAGGTTAATGATGTTGATGTTATATGCACGAGTAGAACACAAGTGAGTTGTGGACGATACAAGTCATACTGCCTACCAGCATGTCAAATTTTGGTTCAGCGGTATTGTTGGACGAGACGACCCGGACCAACCTTACGCGTACGCTTACGCGAGACCGGTTCCCTCGACGTGCTTTGCACAGAGATGGCTTGCGGGCGACTGCCTCTCCAACTTTAGTTGAACCAAGTATGGCTACGCCCGGTCCTTGCGAAGGTTAAAACGGAGTCTATTTGACAAACTATCGTTGTGGTTTTGATGCGTAGGTGAGATTGGTTCTTACTTAAGCCCGTAGCAGCCACGTAAAACATGCAACAACAAAGTAGAGGACGTCTAACTTGTTTTTGCAGGGCATGTTGTGATGTGATATGGTCAAGGCATGATGCTGAATTTTATTGTATGAGATGATCATGTTTTGTAACCAAGTTATCGGCAACCGGCAGGAGCCATATGGTTGTCGCTTTATTGTATGCAATGCAATCGCGATGTAATGCTTTACTTTATTACTAAACGGTAGTGATAGTCGTGGAAGCATAAGATTGGCGAGACGACAACGATGCTACGATGGAGATCAAGGTGTCGCGCCGGTGACGATGGTGACCATGACGGTGCTTCGGAGATGGAGATCACAAGCACAAGATGATGATGGCCATATCATATCACTTATATTGATTGCATGTGATGTTTATCTTTTTATGCATCTTATCTTGCTTTGATTGACGGTAGCATTATAAGATGATCTCTCACTAAATTATCAAGAAGTGTTCTCCCTGAGTATGCACCGTTGCAAAAGTTCTTCGTGCTGAGACACCACGTGATGATCGGGTGTGATAGGCTCTACGTTCAAATACAACGGGTGCAAAACAGTTGTGCACGCAGAATACTCAGGTTAAACTTGACGAGCCTAGCATATGCAGATATGGCCTCGGAACACGGAGACCGAAAGGTCGAGCGTGAATCATATAGTAGATATGATCAACATAATGATGTTCACCGATGAAACTACTCCATCTCACGTGATGATCGGACATGGTTTAGTTGATTTGGATCACGTGATCACTTAGAGGATTAGAGGGATGTCTATCTAAGTGGGAGTTCTTTAATAATATGATTAATTGAACTTAAAATTTATCATGAACTTAGTCCCTGATAGTATCTTGCTTGTTTATGTTGATTGTAGATAGATGGCTCGTGCTGTTGTTCCGTTAAATTTTAATGCGTTCCTTGAGAAAGCAAAGTTGAAAGATGATGGTAGCAATTACACGGACTGGGTCCGTAACTTGAGGATTATACTCATTGCTGCACAGAAGAATTACGTCCTGGAAGCACCGCTGGGTGCCAGGCCTGCTGCTGGAGCAACGCCAGATGTTATGAACGTCTGGCAGAGCAAAGCTGATGACTACTCGATAGTTCAGTGTGCCATGCTTTACGGCTTAGAATCGGGACTTCAACGACGTTTTGAACGTCATGGAGCATATGAGATGTTCCAGGAGTTGAAGTTAATATTTCAAGCAAATGCCCGGATTGAGAGATATGAAGTCTCCAATAAGTTCTATAGCTGCAAGATGGAAGAGAACAGTTCTGTCAGTGAGCATATACTCAAAATGTCTGGGTATAATAATCACTTGATTCAATTGGGAGTTAATCTTCCGGATGATTGCGTCATTGACAGAATTCTCCAATCACTGCCACCAAGCTACAAGAGCTTCGTAATGAACTATAATATGCAAGGGATGAACAAGACTATTCCCGAGCTCTTCGCAATGCTAAAAGCTGCGGAGGTAGAAATCAAGAAGGAGCATCAAGTGTTGATGGTTAACAAGACCACTAGTTTCAAGAAAAAGGGCAAAGGGAAGAAAAAGGGGAACTTCAAAAAGAACGGCAAGCAAGTTGCTGCTCAAGAGAAGAAACCCAAGTCTAGACCTAAGCCTGAAACTGAGTGCTTCTACTGCAAGCAGACTGGTCACTGGAAGCGGAACTGCCCCAAGTATTTGGCGGATAAGAAGGATGGCAAGGTGAACAAAGGTATATGTGATATACATGTTATTGATGTGTACCTTACCAATGCTCACAGTAGCACCTGGGTATTTGATACTGGTTCTGTTGCTAATATTTGCAACTCGAAACAGGGACTACAGAATAAGTGGGCACTGGCAAAGGACGAGGTGACGATGCGCGTGGGAAACGGTTCCAAAGTCGATGTGATCGCGGTCGGCACGCTACCTCTACATCTACCTTCGGGATTAATATTAGACCTAAATAATTGTTATTTGGTGCCAGCGTTGAGCATGAACATTATATCTGGATCTTGTTTAATGCGAGACGGTTATTCATTTAAATCAAAGAATAATGGTTGTTCTATTTATATGAGTAATATCTTTTATGGTCATGCACCCTTGAAGAGTGGTCTATTCTTACTAAATCTCGATAGTAGTAATACACATATTCATAATGTTGAAACCAAAAGATACAGAGTTGATAATGAAAGTGCAACTTATTTGTGGCACTGTCGTTTAGGTCATATCGGTGTAAAACGCATGAAGAAACTCCATACTAATGGACTTTTGGAACCACTTGATTATGAATCACTTGGTACTTGTGAACCGTGCCTCATGGGCAAGATGACTAAAACACCGTTCTCCGGTACTATGGAGAGAGCAACAGATTTGTTGGAAATCATACATACCGATGTATGTGGTCCGATGAATATTGAGGCTCATGGCGGATATCGTTATTTTCTCACCTTCACAGATGATTTGAGCAGATATGGATATATCTACTTAATGAAGCATAAGTCTGAAACATTTGAAAAGTTCAAAGAATTTCAGAGTGAAGTTGAAAATCATCGTAACAAGAAAATAAAGTTTCTACGATCTGATCGTGGAGGAGAATATTTGAGTTACGAGTTTGGTGTACATTTGAAAAACTGTGGAATAGTTTCGCAACTCATGCCCCCCGGAACACCAGAGCGTAATGGTGTGTCCGAACGTCGTAATCGTACTTTACTAGATATGGTGCGATCTATGATGTCTCTTACAGATTTACCGCTATCATTTTGGGGATATGCTTTAGAGACGGCCGCATTCACGTTAAATAGGGCACCATCAAAATCCGTTGAGACGACGCCTTATGAACTATGGTTTGGCAAGAAACCAAAGTTGTCGTTTCTTAAAGTTTGGGGCTGCGATGCTTATGTGAAAAAGCTTCAACCTGATAAACTCGAACCCAAATCGGAGAAATGTGTATTCATAGGATACCCAAAGGAAACTGTTGGGTACACCTTCTATCACAGATCCGAAGGCAAAACATTTGTAGCTAAGAATGGATCATTTCTAGAGAAGGAGTTTCTCTCGAAAGAAGTGAGTGGGAGGAAAGTAGAACTTGACGAGGTAACTGTACCTGCTCCCTTACTGGAAAGTAGTTCATCACAGAAAACTGTTTTAGTGACACCTACACCAGTTAGTGAGGAAGCCAATGATAATGATCATGAAACTTCAGATCAAGATACTACTGAACTTCGTAGATCAACCAGAGTAAGATCCGCACCAGAGTGGTACGGTAATCCTGTTCTGGAGGTCATGCTACTAGATCATGATGAACCTACGAACTATGAAGAAGCGATGGTGAGCCCAGATTCCGCAAAGTGGCTAGAAGCCATGAAATCTGAGATGGGATCCATGTATGAGAACAAAGTATGGACTTTGGTTGACTTGCCCGATGATCGGCAAGCGATTGAGAATAAATGGATCTTTAAGAAGAAGACTGACGCTGATGGTAATGTTACTGTCTACAAAGCTCGACTTGTCACAAAAGGTTTTCGGCAAGTTCAAGGAATTGACTACAATGAGACCTTCTCACCCGTAGCGATGCTTAAGTCCGTCCGAATCATGTTAGCAATTGCCGCATTTTATGATTATGAAATTTGGCAAATGGATGTCAAAACTGCATTCCTGAATGGATTCCTGGAAGAAGAGTTGTATATGATGCAACCAGAAGGTTTTGTCGATCCAAAGGGAGCTAACAAAGTGTGCAAGCTCCAGCGATCCATTTATGGACTGGTGCAAGCCTCTCGGAGTTGGAATAAACGTTTTGATAGTGTGATCAAAGCATTTGGTTTTATACAGACTTTTGGAGAAGCCTGTATTTACAAGAAAGTGAGTGGGAGCTCTGTAGCATTTCTGATATTATATGTGGATGACATATTACTGATTGGAAATGATATAGAATTTCTGGATAGCATAAAGGGATACTTGAATAAAAGTTTTTTAATGAAAGACCTCGGTGAAGCTGCTTACATATTAGGCATTAAGATCTATAGAGACAGATCAAGACGCTTAATTGGACTTTCACAAAGCACATACCTTGACAAAATTTTGAAGAAATTCAAAATGGATCAAGCAAAGAAAGGGTTCTTGCCTGTGTTACAAGGTGTGAAATTGAGTAAGACTCAATGCCCGACCACTGCAGAAGATAGAGAGAATATGAAAGATGTTCCCTATGCATCAGCCATAGGCTCTATCATGTATGCAATGCTGTGTACCAGACCTGATGTGTGCCTTGCTATAAGTTTAGCAGGGAGGTACCAAAGTAATCCAGGAATGGATCACTATACAGCGGTCAAGAACATCCTGAAATACCTGAAAAGGACTAAGGATATGTTTCTCGTATATGGAAGTGACAAAGAGCTCATCGTAAAAGGTTACGTTGATGCAAGCTTTGACACTGATCCGGACGATTCTAAATCGCAAACCGGATACGTGTTTACATTAAACGGTGGAGCTGTCAGTTGGTGCAGTTCTAAACAAAGCGTCGTAGCGGGATCTACATGTGAAGCGGAATACATAGCTGCTTCGGAAGCAGCAAATGAAGGAGTCTGGATGAAGGAGTTCATATCCGATCTAGGTGTCATACCTAGTGCATCGGGTCCAATGAAAATCTTTTGTGACAATACTGGTGCAATTGCCTTGGCAAAGGAATCCAGATTTCACAAAAGGACCAAACACATCAAGAGACGCTTCAACTCCATCCGGGATCTAGTCCAGGTGGGAGACATAGAGATTTGCAAGATACATACGGATCTGAATGTTGCAGACCCGTTGACTAAGCCTCTTCCACGAGCAAAACATGATCAGCACCAAAGCTCCATGGGTGTTAGATTCATTACAGTGTAATCTAAATTATTGACTCTAGTGCAAGTGGGAGACTGAAGGAAATATGCCCTAGAGGCAATAATAAAGTTATTATTTATTTCCTTATAATCATGATAAATGTTTATTATTCATGCTAGAATTGTATTTTCCGGAAACATAATACATGTGTGAATACATAGACAAACAGAGAGTCACTAGTATGCCTCTACTTGACTAGCTCGTTAATCAAAGATGGTTATGTTTCCTAACCATGAACAATAAGTTGTTATTTGATTAACGAGGTCACATCATTAGTAGAATGATCTGATTGACATGACCCATTCCATTAGCTTAGCACCTGATCGTTTAGTATGTTGCTATTGCTTTCTTCATGACTTATACATGTTCCTACGACTATGAGATTATGTAACTCCCGTTTACCGGAGGAACACTTTGGGTACTACCAAACGTCACAACGTAAATGGGTGATTATAAAGGAGTACTACAGGTGTCTCCAATGGTCGATGTTGGGTTGGCGTATTTCGAGATTAGGATTTGTCACTCCGATTGTCGGAGAGGTATCTCTGGGCCCTCTCGGTAATACACATCACATAAGCCTTGCAAGTATTACAACTAATATGTTAGTTGTGAGATGATGTATTACGGAACGAGTAAAGAGACTTGCCGGTAACGAGATTGAACTAGGTATTGGATACCGACGATCGAATCTCGGGCAAGTAACATACCGATGACAAAGGGAACAACGTATGTTGTTATGCGGTCTGACCGATAAAGATCTTCGTAGAATATGTAGGAGCCAATATGGGCATCCAGGTCCCGCTATTGGTTATTGACCAGAGACATGTCTCGGTCATGTCTACATTGTTCTCGAACCCGTAGGGCCCGCACGCTTAAGGTTACGATGACAGTTATATTATGAGTTTATGCATTTTGATGTACCGAAGGTTGTTCGGAGTCCCGGATGTGATCACGGACATGACGAGGAGTCTCGAAATGGTTGAGACGTAAAGATTGATATATTGGAAGCCTATGTTTGGACATCGGAAGTGTTCCGGGTGAAATCGGGATTTTACCGGGTTACCGGGAGGTTACCGGAACCCCCCGGGATCCATATGGGCCATCATGGGCCTTAGTGGAAAGGAGAAAGGGGCAGCCCAAGGTGGCTGCGCCTCTTCCCCCTCCCCTAGTCCTATTAGGACTAGGAGAAGGTGGCCGGGCCCCCTCTCTCCCTTCCCCTCCGAGGAATCCTAGTTGGACTAGGATTGGGGGGAGGAATCCTACTCCCAGAGGGAGTAGGACTCTCCTGCGCCTCCCTCTATGGCCGGCCAGCCTCCCCCTCTCTACTCCTTTATATACGGAGGCAGGGGCACCTCTAAACACACAAGTTGACACAAGTTGATCCACGTGATCGATTCCTTAGCCGTGTGCGGTGCCCCCTGCCACCATATTCCTCGATAATATTGTAGCAGAGTTTAGGTGAAGCCCTGCTGCTGTAGTTCATCAAGATCGTCACCACGCCGTCGTGCTGACGAAACTCTTCCCCGACACTTTGCTGGATCGGAGTCCGGGGATCGTCATCGAGCTGAACGTGTGCTCGAACTCGGAGGTGCCGTAGTTTCGGTGCTTGATCGGTTGGATCGTGAAGACGTACGACTACTTCCTCTACGTCGTGTCATTGCTTCCGCAGTCGGTCTGCGTTGGGTACGTAGACAACACTCTCCTCTCGTTGCTATGCATCACATGATCCTGTGTGCGCGTAGGAAAAATTTTGAAATTACTACGAAACCCAACAACACCTTGATCTTGGGTAATGACAACTTCAATAGTCTGACGAGTTCCATAAGGGTAGCCTTCCTATGTCATACAAATCTGGAAATTCTTTAGAGCCTTTAATTTCTCCTAGTCTTCGGAGTCTTCAACCATTGTAGTTTCCATTATCATAATGCACGGTAAAATCCTCTTCATTCCGAAGTGGTCTTAGCTGTCTGATATCATGTACTTCTTGGAGTGGTCTCATCAGTCGAATCTTCATGTGGTCAAAAGGAGAAAGGGGTATAGTTTGACTAAAAGGGAATATTTGATAAAGCTTAGAAAAGAAGAGAGGTAAAAGATCTTTTTGAAAATAAAGTTTGAGAGAAAATCTTACCTATGGGCTTGCCAGTTTCTAGGGGTCACGTCCTACAGTCAACATGTTCTCTGAAACCATCTTGTAGCGACCCGACCCGAATGGATCGAAGTCTCTGTGCTTATGTATCATCCATGGATCGGTATGCTGACACACACAGTACTCGAGGATTTATAACAGAGGTAAATCACATGTATAGAGTAACGTAAATACTATTACCTAATCCATATAGCAGAAGAAACAACAAAGCTGTGGAGTCCCAACAACACCAATGGCAAAGTTGAGTGTAGACATCGTAACCCTAACGTATCACTTACTCGTCGTAAGAATCCTGCAACATGAGACGTTGCAACCATGTAGGTCAGTACATTGAATGTACTGGCAATTTCACACCATAGAATAATAATGAAAATGTCCATCTCTATATGCATATCTGGCTGGTGGAGGCTCTAAGTTTAATTTTGCATAAAGCTAATTTTTCCCTACAACAAAGGTATATTTTTTACTACTAAGTTAAATTACCCATATTGAGAAGGTAACCCCAACTCAATCCCAAAATCACCAAATCATGAATAACCCAACAATTTCATTAAATATAGTGATGAGATCAACCAATAATTCAAATACCAGATACTCAAAATGTCCATAACTGGGGGCACGACAAATCATAATTTGTTAGTACACTCTGCAGAGGTTTGCGCACTTTTCCCCATAAGACTCGATCTCCTCCGTTGAATTTCTCGCACTACCTGATGTTTGAGAACCGGATGATCGAGACATAGTCTTTCCGAAGAGGCCGCCTTAATCGATAGATAGGTCGGTACACATACACTTCCCTACATCTGCTAGCTCATCATGGAAAGGTTTCACACAACTTACTGAACTATGCCAGAGCCCATAATGGCTTGTGGCTGCACACAGAAGTTTCTAACATGAATAGTCTTATGATCCCTTTGAGCCTGGATGGCATTCCATAGGATGATCACATGGATACCCCGGGATCTCCTAGGACAACACTAGATTCCCGAGGTGCCCGCAACCAATCCACCCTGATGTGTATTAAAGTAGCCATCCTAAGTTTCCCTTAGTTATTAACTCTCACAACTTGCATGATTCTCACATACCAATCCCCGTCTACGAGCATGGCTAAGCAATATGAGCATAACATATATTCCCGGGGTGATCAAAGATATTAGGTTCCTACCTCATCAACTACATATCAATAACCACATGTTCCCAATCCTACACATGCAATATTTGAGGGTGAACTAATGCAAGTAAAATTGAGTACAGGAAGAGTATGATCAAAGTGTGAACTTTCCTTGTACTGTTGATGAAGATTCTTCACGCTCATAATTTCTGATAGTTCTACTAGTCAAACTCCGATCAATCTATGGTAAGCACTCAATTATAACCACACATAAGTAATCACGCAAAGACCCAAAAAATGCAAAGGAAGATTGCAAAAACTCTAAAAGAACCGAAACAAATTATTTTGCAAGATCAGATCCTAATTTCAGTGAAAAAGTGTGGTGATGGCTCAAGATGTTAGATTACGCCTAGGGATTCAATTTGAAAAAAATCAATTGAAAAAGCGCTACAGTTTACAAGATATGATCAAGTGAAGCTTCGAGTTCAAATTTTGAATCGTTCAAATTTGAAAAGATCAAAAGTTGAAACTAATGATGCTACTGGATATAGGAAGTCAATATGAATATGTAGGAAAAAGAATTACTAGATTGAAAATAACAGATCAAGTAATTCAACATAGCATTGAATCTGCTTAGAATGTTGTGTAACAACTCTTTGGTGGACTAGTAGAGTAACTGGCTAGGATCAAAATTATATGTTGGGAAGATGACACTAATTGTGCGAACGGAAAGATTATTTCAATACGAATCCGATGCAGTTGGGTTCATCGGAAACAGAGCTACGGATAAAAAGATATGATCAAAAAAAATTTGAATATGAATCTGAACAAATTTCGAAATTTGGAAGTTGAAAAACGTTTATTTGATAGATTCACTAGATAGGCGGAATCAAGACGAAAATGTAGGCATTGGTTTTATCTAATTTAGATGAACGAGTAAAAAGTTATGGCTATTTAAAAAATCAAGGCCAAACTGTTTTACGTGAGAAAAATAATTACAACTAAAAGAATTATATGTCTAATGTATAAATACGGATACTAATTGATGATCTAATTATTCTACCGTACACTAGTCTAAAAATAATAAGCTATGAAACTATACAAAAATACGAAGAAATATACCTTTATAAGATAGAGAAAAGACGACTTCGGAGAGACGAGACAACTTCCAGAAGTCCTGCCGGAGAGAAAAAATCCGGAGAGAAGAAATATATTTTTCTTTAGTGAATCTAGTCAAACCAAAATATTGATTTACCTGAATTGGATGATTTTTGAAGGTTGTATGTGTCTATATTTATATGTGAAAAAGAGGTTTAGGGGTCAACGGTTAGGCAATGTGGGACTAAACATACGCAGATGAAATTGAAAAAGATCGTGCGCATAAGCTAAGATTTCGGCCCGACCGCGCGTACACTGCGCGACCGTTTTTTTTTCAAATTTTTCTTTCCTGTAATTTTTATTTTTCGGAAAAAAATAAATAAAATAAAATTGTAAACCTTAACGAAAATAAAAGGAGAACAAAATACTGGCCGGCCTGTCTACTATGCTGTGCATGTGGGCGACAAACAATTATGAGCCGCATGTACAGTTTTAAAAAAATAGAAACAGATAGGAAAACTGAATAACGAGAATAAAAAAAATTTATATAGGCATATTATATATCAAAATATCAGAAAAAGATTTCCTAAAATATGAACATGTTTTCAATGGCAAATAAATTCCACAAAAAATTAAATAAATCAAATAGTGCTACTGGTTTATTTAAAAACCAAATAAAATATTTTAAAATACCAAAATTATTTCAAACTCATTTTTCTCCACTTTTCTACTATAGGGAATCATTTTACCCTATTTTCCATATATTTTATGGTTGGAGAAAAATAATGTGAATAAAACCAAATAACTCCAAATTGAAAATGGTTTTCAAAATACCTTCAAAGGGACTTTAAATTTGATTATTTTTAAAATTTGAACTCATATTTCATAGCATGTGAAGAAGTCGTTTTATCTTGTCTTATGAAAATCATTGAGTTGCATAAAGTTGCCAAATTTGAAATATTTTCAAATGGGATTCAAACCTTTTCAAACCCCCCTTTTTCATTTATTTAAATGGAAGAAGTCATATCATCTTCTTTCTAGGGTTTTGTGATGAAATGAAATTTGAATTCATGGAGATCATAAATGCGAGGTGAAAGTTTGGGAAAGTCATTTCATTCCCTCTCATTCAACTTTCAAAAAGTTTCAAATTTCAGTCAATTTCACACAAGCAACCACACCACAATCAAACAATCAAAACTATTTATTTAATATAACATTCTAGTATTTAGAATTTTGGGATGTTACACCTATATAATTACCATTGCTTGGATATCGCCATGATTATTTGAAGTTCTATCAATTGCCCAACAATAATTTGTTTACCCACCGTTTGCTATTTTTCTCGAGAAAAGCCACTAGTGAAACCTACGGCCCTCGGGTCTCTTTCTTATATTATTTGCCTTTGCGAGCTATATTCCTTTGCTTTTATTTTCAGATCTACTAAACCAAAAATACAAAAATACCTTGCTGCAATTTATTTTATTTGGCATTCGATCTATCAATATTTACAACTCTCTCACGTCCGTTTGCCAATTTCTGGCGCCGCTACCCGAAAGGGATTGACAACCCCTTTTACACGTCGGGTTGCGAGTAGTTGTTATTTGTGTGCTCGTGTTGTTTACGTTGTGTTGCTTGGTTCTCCTACTGATTCGATAACCTTGGTTTCATATCTGAGGGAAATACCTACCGCCGCTGTACTGCATAATCCCTTCCTCTTTGGGGAAATAGCGATGTAGCTTCAAGTGACATCAAAAGGAATTTCTGGAGTCGTTGCCGGGGAGGATCAAGTCAAGATAGTCTCCCGGCCACGCAGCAATTTCTGGCACCATTGCCGGGGAGGATCTTCAATGTCTACCAGGTTCCTAATCACAAATCTCATCTCCTTGCAATTTACATTATTTGCCATTTGCCTCTTGTTTTCCTCTCCCCCACTTCACAAAAAATGGTGTTTTATTCACCCTTTCTTCGTTCGTCATTTTCTCGTCAGATCTATCTTTTGTTTGCATGTTTTCTTGTTTGCTATCTTTGCTTGTGTTGCCATGTGCCCTCTATTTGCTTGCATCTTTGCTTGCTAAAAATCTATTGATATGGATCCTCATCCACTTTCTAATCTTTTCAAAAGATCCAATTATGATGAACCAATTGCTAGTGAATTGAGTTCACTAGATTATCTTTATGAAGTTTTGCTTTAGATTCATGAATCTAACAATTGTGATGAAGTGTTAAACGAAGGAATTTATAAAGTGATTCATGATAGTTCCTTGAATGAAAAGCTTGATTGCAATGATGTTATTGTAAATTCTATTAATGTCAATTGTGTTAGTGATATGCAAAACCCCAAGCTTGGGGATGCTTCTTTTGTTATGTCCACTACTTGTTGCAATGATCATGATTGGGGTGATAATGATTCCTATGATCTTGAAAATTTATTTAAATCTCTTGATGATTATGCTTGCGATAATATTAAAAGTGGGTTTGGAAGAATGTCAACTTTAGCTAAAAATAATCCCACATATTTGGAGAGTGTTCAATCTTATGAAATTTTTGATAAAAGTGGGCTTGGAGAGGCCATGACTTTATTTGATAATAATCCCACTATTTTGGAAGAGTGTCAACTTTGCATTCATGTGGATCATGAAGAGAATATTTTATGTGATAGTTATATTGTTGAATTTGATTATGATCCTACATGTAATTATTACGAGAGAGGAAAATATGGTTGTAGAAATTTCCATGTTACTAAATTACCTCTCGTTATGTTGAGATCGTTAATGTTTTATTCCTCTTCTTTGCATATGTTAGATGTTTCTTGTCTTTTGTTTGCTTATAAAATTCCTATGCATAGGAAGTATGTTATACTTAAATGTGTTTGTCATCTTTTTCATAATGCTCTCTTTGTATTTCAATTCTTATCTTTTGTGTGAGCATCGTTGAAATCTTATGCCAAGCTAGGGGCGTAAAATGATAGCGCTTGTTGGGCGGCAACCCAATGAATAAAATTTATTTTTGCTTTTTGCTTTCTATTCTTGAGTGTTAGCACAATTATGCTACTGTTATGATTGTGGTTTTTTTGTGTTTTAATTAGTTTTTATGCCAAGTAAAGCCTTTAGGATGTTCTTGGGTGATAGTTGTTTGATCTTGCTGAAAAACAAAAGCTTTTGCGCTCTCGAAAACAATTCCCATTTTTAACCAGAGTGACGGTGTCCTGGACTAGGGGGTACTCACCATGTTGTCTCCCAGTCAGTTAGATTGGGCCGAGGACCCCCATGGCCGTATACTCATGGGCCAGTTCGTACAGCTGCTGCATACATGGAAGATTCCACAAGACTTGGTGATCAACACAAGGACTCCTCCCCACCGGCGTATTCGGCTAGGACTCTTGTTATCCTAGGCCTCTGGTGCATTATATAAACCGAGGCCAGGCTAGTCGATAGATCATATACAACAATCATACCATAGGCTAGCTTCTAGGGTTTAGCCTCTACGATCTCGTGGTAGATCAACTCTTGTAATACTCATATCATCAAGATCAATCAAGCAGGACGCAGGGTTTTACCTCCATTGAGAGGGCCTGAACCCGGGTAAACATCGTGTCCCCTGCCTCCTGTTACCATCCGCCTTAGACGCACAGTTCGGGACCCGAGAGTTCCGATGTGTGATCGGCAAAAGGATCGATGGCTCGTCTGCAGATTAACTATGACGTCGACATCTTCGTCACCGGCTCGACTGGTCACCTTGGCTTGACCGAGGACTGTGCCCCGCCTCCGATCGTCATGTTCGGACGAGGGCCTTCATCAACACCAACTCCAATCTCTATCAAGATCATGGAGGAAGCGTCCATGGAGCTCGGGGGCTCAACGTCAACATTGCCCTCGGGCGACCGTGCTGTTTTTCTGGACAGCGAACGCATATCCGCCGCCGCCTCCTCCAGTGTCGTTTTAACAATCGCTTCGGTGGAATTGTGCAGAATCAAGTCTATAACAACCCTGGAAAAGTTAATCGAGTTCCGATGGAGGAATCTCTGACAATCCACGATATACCGGAGCCTTGTCAAATCCAGACGGGAATCTGGACGGGTTTAGGGCATGGTCTCCAGAGCCCAGCTCGGAAGTCCTTTGGAAGATCCAACTGTTCATCTGCTGCGGTATTCCCATATCTACCAGCCCTCAAATTTCCAGCTTGATCCGACCGTCCAAACACCGGGAACCTTCCGATTAGTGCATCTTTTTCAGATATGTTTCCTGCGCGAATACGGATCCGACCCAAATTCATGTTTCTTTATGAACGTGATATTTGACAACCTTTTTAAAAGGAATTTTCTTCTAAGGTATTGTGCGTTGTTTCTAACACGCACCCATAAAATTTTAATCCTCCTCTGAGGTAATCTTCGCCATCACGCTAGTGTCAAACCAGTCCGGCAGTATTGCTCCACGGCTGCTGACCTGCGCTAGACACGTCGCCGCTTTATTGGCCGAGCTCAACTCCTTCGATCATCATCTCGACAAGCCGAACAAGCGCGAAGGATAAATCATCATCAACGTCGTTGCCCCACGGATTACACGGAGCGGGCACACAGGCATCGCCACGTGGTAGCTTCATCAAGCTAGCGTTGATCGCATCACAAGTCTTGACCTGCGTCAGCATCACCATGCTGCCTCTTCTTCGAATCATCATCAAACACGCCAACCTGTTTCGACACATCAGCTGACAGGTAGACTCCGGCATCTCTTCACCGAGCCGCTCCAACACCTCGGCTAGACCAGGGGCTTCATCATCTCTTCATCAACCTACTCCGGTGACTTTGGCATCACCGGCCAACCAGCTTCGTCACGATTAGCTGGACCGAGGGCTTTGTCTCGGCAAGCCAACCTTTGCCAGCATCACCATCCAGCGCTTTATCACCCATAAGGCAATGGGTGTGCGGATCGATTCCCGATTTTGGGAGTCGCTTTTCTTCGGAATGCTACAACAAATAAACCAGGTGCTATTAATCCTAACAATTTTTGCTTGTTGGGTTTATTTTTCTTAAGGAATTATTACTCTGGTTTGTTCCATCATTTGTACACAGGTCTATCAAACGGTGACCACATTAAAAACGGTCACGTGGTGGTTTGGTCAGTTTCCATACATAGTTCGGCGAACACCGCATCCGGAGCCCAGACCGCCATTGAAATTCAGGCTTTGTCACACCTTCATAGCGTCACGCTGATGCCCTGCATCGACATTGGCTTCGGCGCCAGGCCACATTTCTTTAAATAAATTATTTTTGCGTAAAGCAATTATGCAAGGATTATATATATATATATTATTATTTCCTGGACCGCACTATTTTATGTGTGCAGGTGATCGATTTTGACTACGTTAGGTGGTCACTACTCTGGAGTGCCGAACTCCTTGCTCGGACACCTCGGGCCTGGGGGCTGGGACCTCGGCCATGCCGAGGACTTTGAACCTTGTCAGATCTGTCACAGATCAATGGGCGTCTTCGTCCCGCCACAAGCCCGAATCGCGTCATCAACACCGAGCACATTAACCAGCTAAGTTGCTTTCATGCTAAAAAACTTTCAGTTTTAAATTTTGTTCGGTTCGACCAAGCATTATACTTTTCGGCACAAAGTTGTTTGTGACAAAGTTCCTTGTCAAAACTTTGTTTGTGACACACAAATTCAAATACCCCGTTTACTTGGGGGCTTCCTTTATGAAGCTTTTCCTCTTGCATATGATTATACTTGTACGGCTTTGTTCCTTGTTCGTGTATTACGCCACAATATGCATCATATTGACTTAAGCGATTTGCAAGCTGGGTTGCCTCGCTCCTGTGTTTACCCCTACGTTCCCGATTGTTCGGCTAGGGAGTAAAGGGAGCACCTCTGCGATTGTCACGATCGGGTCATCCGAGCCGGACCTCAGACTGGGTGAAGCCAAAAACTATCACTCTTATTGTTTTCAATTATGGTCGGCACACAACGGAACTCATGAGTACAAAAAATCTATTGCACAAGTCTCATAGTAACAATGAGCACCAAAGAAAGGTATCGGTGGGGGTACTATTTTCTTTGAAGATGCTTCTTACACTTCGTCAGTAATATAGCATAAGTTCCCTGAGCGCGCTTTGTCTGTTACAGCCTTATGGCCTGATTTCCTGGTTATCGGAAACACCGTCGATATTCTCGACGGGTGGAGTACATAACACCTTTTGGCCCTTGACCGAAGAGGGAGAAGTCAACGGTCAGTTAAGACACGTATAAAGTTTGGGTGAACACATATATGATATAAGTACTTTGGTACACACAATCATTATACATAAAATTCTTTTACCCAAGTCACTTGGGGGCTCTTAAATTTATATGAGCCGTTTTATAGTAAGTGTTCTTCTTCTTAGTCGTTGCAAAGTTTTATTATTATTATTATTTATCACTCCCTTTTTCGACACGAGTGTGTGGTCACTAGCCGGGGAGCCTAATTTGGCTCTCAAAGCCGCTATAGTTTAGTTTGCTAAACTGGCCTAAAGAGAAGTACTCCGCCTTCGAGATAGGAGTTTGAAGCCGTAGGCTGACGCGCTTGAAGTCTTTAGATAGGATGTGTCATGTTAAAGCGCAACAGAAGCACAATTCTTTTTTCCAATTTTGGGATTGGCACCGAACACTTGATCTTGTTCGGACGTCATGTTTTTACTGACATTTTTTGGTTTTCCAAGCTTTTGGCACTTTTAAACTATTTGTGTGTTTCCAGCACAAGTCTCGCAGTGCAGCGCCGGACATCTTTAGAGATCCGGCAAAACATTCTCGGGTATTGCTTTATATGCATCGGTTTCGAATTGTGTCTTTAGTCAATACTTGGGTTGCCCGACTCCTGTGCTTGCCTCCTACGTTCCGCTTTGTTCGGCTAGGTGTGCAAAGGGAGAACCACTGCGATTGTGCTTCCAGCTCACATGGTTAAGCATCTCAGTGGAGAAAGCCGAAAACTGACTGTCACAATAATCGTAAATTGGTCAGCAATCCGATGACTGTGTTAAATGATGGGCCATTTATAACATTGGCCGAAGTGTTTACGGCTTGACCTCGACTGTCGCCGAACACTACCGGGGGCTAGTAGCTGGCCTCCCAAACTAAATCCTCAATATTTTGCTCTTAAATTAGAGCTGAGGTTTCATGATCATGCTTAGCATAACAACCCAAAGAAAGGAACCGATAGCGGGACTATTTTCTGTGGAAGACATTTCTTATGTTAAACAGTAATATAACATATCTCTCTGCGTACCTTTGGTTATAAAACCGTATGGCCAGATTTCCTTGTTTGTCGTAAATCTTTGCCCTCATAAAGGCTTTATAAAGTAAGACAAACACTCCTCGGCTACTGGCTAAGGAGGTGGAAGCCGATGGTCGGTCAACAAAGTTTTGTACAATGCGGATCCGAGCATTAATGACGTAAAGTACTTGGATACATAGAGTTATTACACATAATTTGTGATTTTACTATGGATATCGATCCTTAATTCGGCCACCCGTGCCCGCATTAAGGCTCGGGAGCTACTGGGCTTCGGGCTTATTATTTACAAATATTAAAGGGGCACATCGATCACCTGATCTGGTGTTGCCACCCAACCAGTGTCTCGGGGGCTACTGCATTTCCTGTCCAATGCAGAAAATTTTAAGTGCAATACAATTTCCGAGGAGATTTTGATCCTCAGGTTGATCGACCGCACCCAACCCGAGTCTCGAGGACTAAGCATGCCGCTTTTTGTGTCCCGAAGTATTCTGCCGAGCTAGGAGTTGATCCTCAGACCGATTTTGCAAATCAACCTGAGTCTCAGCGGCTATTGGGATCAGCGGTCTTATGTCATCCTTCAGGTGCATCTCGGGTTTTAGACCGATACACACCTTGAGGGCTACTGGCTATATATCTCGGCAGAGAATAAATTGCACCAATAAAAAATATTGACAAAAAATCGGCCCACGGTCGGGGTGGTGCACCACCTCGGAAGCAGTCCGGCATAAAGCTGCGCGCTAGTGGCTGGCTCCATAGAGGGCATTTCCGGCATTAAGCTCGGCTAAAATCCTTCAACTTTTTTGAACCAAGGTGATATGACACCTCGGATATAGTCCGGCGTTGGATCCCGGATACAGTCCGGCGTTGGAGTTTCGACATAGTCCGGCGTTGGAGCTCGGATACATTCCGTCTTTGGAGTTCGGAAAGCGGTCTAGCGTTGGTGCTCGGCTGCAAAAGATACCTTGAATGCAGTCGGGCGTTGGAGCTCGGACGCAAGAGGACGCTGCCGCCCAGGAACAACTTCAAACCCAAGGTGTGGCATAAAAATAACAAGGCATTGATAAAGGCCGAAGACTTAAAGGGCTCCTCAGATACCCGATGTGTGAGATCTTCAGATTTAGCTCGGCAATCCTCAAGATAGAAGATGTGAAGATTTGTTGAACCACTTTTCAAGACCGACGACCAAAGACAAAGAACAGTTCGGAAGAACCGAGGAGCGTCCCCAACTTGAAGACCGGTTCAGGGGGCTACTGACGGTATCCTGGACTAGGGGGTACCCACCACGCCGTCTCCCGGTCATTTAGATTGGGCCGAGGACCCCCATGGCCGTATACTCATGGGCCAGTTCGGACAGCTGCCGCATACATGGAAGATTCCACAAGACTTGGTGATCAAGACAAGGACTCCTCCCCACCGGCGTATTCGGCTAGGACTCTTGTTTTCCTAGGCCTCTGGTGCATTATATAAACAGAGGCCAGGCTAGTCGATAGATCATATACAACAATCATACCATAGGCTAGCTTCTAGGGTTTAGTCTCTATGATCTCGTGGTAGAACAACTCTTGTAATACTCATATCATCAAGATTAATCAAGCAGGACGTAGGGTTTTACCTCCATCGAGAGGGCCCGAACCTGGGTAAACATCGTGTCCCCTGCCTCCTGTTACCATCCGCCTTAGATGCACAGTTCGGGACCCCCTACCCGAGATCCGCCGGTTTTGACACCGACACAGAGCGCGATAAAATATCAATTATTTTTGCAGAAGATTAATATACAAATTGCTTAGGCCGTCCTAATTTTTTAGAATTTGTGGAGTTACAGAAGTATTCGAAATAGTCAGATTGCTAAAGATTGTTCTGTTTTTGACAGATTATGTTCTCTTTGCGTTATGTGCTTGTTTTGATGGCTCTATGGTTTTCTTTGATGAGTTTTTGCCATAGAAAGTTAGAATACAATAGACATAATGCAAAAAACAAAATATGAATTGGTTTGATACAGTACGTATAGTAGTGATTTGCTTTCTTTTACTAACGAATCTCATGAAGGTTTTGTTGAGTTTTGTGTGATCGAAGTTTTCAAGTTTTGGGTTATCTTATGATGGACGAAGGAATAAGGAGCAAGAAGAGCCTAAGCTTGGGGATGCCCCGGCATCCCAAGCTATTATCAAAAAGAGAGCAAACAACTAAGCTTGGGGATTCCCCCGAGTGGCTGTTGGGGAACGTAGTAATAATTCAAAAATTTCCTATGTGTCACCAAGATAAATCTAGGAGATGCTAGCAACGAGAGATAGGGAGTGCATCTTCATACCCTTGAAGATCGCTAAGCGGAAGCATTACAAGAACGCGGTTGATGGAGTCATACTCGCGGCGATTCAAATCGCGAAAGATCTGATCAAGCGCCTAATGGACGGTGCCTCTGGGTTCAACACACGTACAACCTGGGGACGTCTCCTCCTTCTTGATCCAGGAAGGGGAGAGGAGAAGTTGAGGGAGAGCTCTGGCAGCACGACGGCGTGGTGGTGGAGCTTGCAGTTCTCCGGCAGGGCTTCGTCAAGCACTATGGAGGAGGAGGAGGTGTTGGAGAGGGGGAGGGCTGCGCCAGGGAAGGGGTGCAGCTGCCCTCCCACCCACCCTCTATTTATAGGGTGAGGGGAGAGGGGGCCGCCCCCTAGATGCATCTAGAGGGGGGGCCGAGGGGGGAACTTGCCCCCAAGTTTGGTGGGAGGCGCCCCCACCCCCTAGGGTTTTCAACCCTAGGCGTCTTGGGACTTTGGGGGCGCACCAACCCACCAGGGGCTGGTTCCCACCCTTGTTCAGCCCACTTGGCCCACCAGGGCAGGTGGCCCCACCCGGTGGACCCCCGGACACCTTTCGGTGGTCCTGGTACAATACCGATAACCCCTGAAATTATTCCGGCGACTGAAACTGGACTTCCCATATATAATTCTTCACCTCCGGACCATTCTGGAACTCCTGACATCCGTGATCTCATCCGGTACTCCGAACAACCTTTGGTAACCACATACTATTTCCCATAA
The DNA here is from genome assembly GCF_002162155.2 of Triticum dicoccoides. Lineage (NCBI taxonomy): Eukaryota > Viridiplantae > Streptophyta > Magnoliopsida > Poales > Poaceae > Triticum > Triticum dicoccoides. The sequence continues at coordinate 588,409,035 of NC_041388.1, forward strand.
CAACTCTAGCGTCACCGAACCTTAAGTGTGTAGACCCTACGGGTTCGGGAACCATGTAGACATGACCGAGACATCTCTCCGGCCAATAACCAACAGCGGGATCTGGATACCCATGTTGGCTCCCACATGTTCAACGATGATCTCATCGGATGAACTACGATGTCGGGGATTCAATCAATCATGTATACAATTCCCTTTGTCCATCGGTATGTTACTTGCCCGAGATTCGATCGTCGGTATCTCTATACCTCGTTCAATCTCGTTACCGGCAAGTCTCTTTACTCGTACCATAATGCACTATCATGTGGCTAACTCCTTAGTCTCATTGAGCTTGTTATGATGATGCATTACCAAGTGGGCCCAGAGATACCTCTCCGTCATATGGAGTGACAAGTCCTAGTCTCGATTCGTGCCAACCCAACAGATACTTTCGGAGATACCTGTAGTGCACCTTTATAGCCACACAATTATGTTGTGACGTTTGGCACACCCAAAGCATTCCTACGGTATCCGGGAGTTGCACAATCTCTTGGTCTAAGAAAATGATACTTGACATTAGAAAAGCTTTAGCAAACGAACTACATGATCTTGTGCTATGCTTAGGATTGGGTCTTGTCCATCACATCATTCTCCTAACGATGTGATCCCGTTATCAACGACATCCAATGTCCATGGTCAGGAAACCATGACCATCTATTGATCAATGAGCTAGTTAACTAGAGGCTTACTAGGGACATATTACGATCTATGTATTCACACATGTATTACGGTTTCTGGTTAATACAATTATAGCATGAACAATAGACAATTATCATGAACAAGGAAATATAATAATAACCACTTTATTATTGCCTCTAGGGCATATTTCCAACAGTCTCCCACTTGCACTAGAGTCAATAATCTAGTTACATTGTCATGAATCAAACACTCATGGAGTTCTGGTGTTGATCATGTTTTGCTCGCGGAAGAGGTTTAGTCAACGGATCTGCGACATTCAGATCCGTATGCACTTTACAAATATCTATGTCTCCATCTGGTATATATTCACGAATGGAGTTGAAGCGACGCTTGATATGCCTGGTCTTCTAGTGAAACCTGGGCTCCTTGGCAAGGGCAATAGCTCCAGTGTTGTCACAGAAGAGAGTTATTGGGCCCGACGCATTGGGAATGACTCCTAGGTCGGTGATGAACTCCTTCATCCATACTGCTTCTTGTGTTGCCTCCGAGGCAGCTATGTACTCCGCTTCACATGTAGATCCTGCCACGATGCTTTGCTTACAACTGCACCAGCTAACTGCCCCACCATTCAAAATATACACGTATCCAGTTTGTGACTTGGAGTCATCCAGATCTGTGTCGAAGCTAGCATCAATGTAACCCTTTACGACGAACTCTTCGTCACCTTCATAAACGAGAAACATATCCTTAGTCCTTTTCAGGTACTTTAGGATATTCTTGACCGTTGTCCAGTGTTCCATACCGAGATTACTTTGGTACCTCCCTACCAAACTTACGGCAAGGTTCACATCAGGTCTAGTACACAGCATGGCATACATAATAGACCCTATGGTTGAGGCATAGGGGATGACACTCATCTTTTCTCTATCTTTTGTCGAGGTCGGGCTTTGAGCCGTGCTCAATCTCACACCTTGCAATACAGGCAAGAACCCCTTCTTGGACTGATCCATATTGAACTTCTTCAATATCTTGTCAAGGTACGAGCTTTGTGAAAGACCAATGAGGCGTCTCGATCTATCTCTATAGATCTTGATGCCTAATATGTAAGCAGCTTCTCCAAGGTCCTTCATTGAAAAACACTTATTCAAGTAGGCCTTTATGCTTTCCAAAAGTTCTATATCATTTCCCATCAATAGTATGTCATCCACATATAATATGAGAAATGCTACAGAGCTCCCACTCACTTTCTTGTAAACACAGGCTTCTCCATAAGTCTGCATAAACCCAAACGCTTTGATTATTTCATCAAAGTGATTGTTCCAACTCCGAGATGCTTGCACCAGCCCATAGATGGAGCGTTGGAGCTTGCATACCTTGTCAGCATTCTTAGGATCGACAAAACCTTCTGGCTGCATCATATACAATTCTTCCTTAAGGAAACCATTAAGGAATGCTGTTTTGACGTCCATTTGCCATATCTCATAATCATAGAATGCGGCAATTGCTAACATGATTCGGACAGACTACAGCTTCGCTATGGGTGAGAAGGTCTCATCGTAGCAACCGCTTGAACTTGTCGATAACCCTTAGCGACAAACCGAGCCATATAGATGGTCACATTACCATCCGCGTCAATCTTCTTCTTAAAGATCCATTTATTCTCTATGGCTTGCCGATCATCGGGCAAGTCTGTCAAAGTCCATACTTCGTTTTCATACATGGATCCTATCTCGGATTTTATGGCCTCAAGCCATTTGTTGGAATCCGGGCCCACCATTGCTTCTTCATAGTTCGAAGGTTCACCGTTGTCTAACAACATGATTTCCAGGGCAGGGTTGCCGTACCACTCTGGTGCGGGACGTGTCCTCATGGACCTTCGAAGTTCAGTAGCAACTTGATCCGAAGTTTCATGATCATCATCATTAACTTCTTCTCTAGTTGGTGCAAGCACCACAGAAACATCTTCCTGAGCTGCACTACTCTCCGGTTCAAGAGGCAGTACCTCATCAGGTTCTACTTTCCTCCCACTTACTTCTTTCGAGAGAAACTCTTTCTCTAGAAAAGATCCATTCTTGGCAACAAAGATCTTGCCTTCGGATCTGAGGTAGAAGGTATACCTAATAGTTTCCTTAGGGTATCCTATGAAGACGCATTTTTCCGACCTGGGTTCGAGCTTTTTAGGTTGAAGTTTCTTGACATAAGCATCACATCCCCAAACTTTCAGAAATGATAGCTTAGGTTTCTTTCCAAACCATAATTCATACGGTGTCGTCTCAACAGATTTTGACGGAGCCCTATTTAAAGTGAATGCGTCAGTCTCTAAAGCATAACCCCAAAATGATAGCGGTAGATCGATAAGAGACATCATAGATCGCACAATATCCAATAGAGCGCGATTACGACATTCGGACACACCATTACGCTGAGGTGTTCCAGGCGGCGTGAGTTGTGAAACAATTCCACATTTCCTTAAGTGCTTGCCAAACTCGTGACTCAAATATTCCTTTCCACGATCTGATCATAAGAACTTTATTTTTCTGTCACGTTGATTCTCTACCTCACTCCGAAATTCCTTGAACTTTTCAAAGGTCTCAAACTTGTGTTTCATTAAGTAGACGTACCCATATCTACTTAAGTCATTAGTGAGGGTGAGAACATAATGATAGCCACCGCGAGCCTCAACGCTCATTGGACCGCACACATCAGTATGTATGATTTTCAATAAGTTAGTTGCTCGCTCCATTGTTTCAGAGAACAGAGTCTTGGTCATTTTGCCCATGAGGCATGGTTTTGCACGTGTCAAATGATTCATAATCAAGAGACTCCAAAAGTCCATCTGCATGGATTTTCTTCATGCGTTTGACACCAATGTGACCAAGGTGGTAGTGCCACAAGTATGTGGGACTATCATTATCAACCTTACATCTTTTGGCATTCACACTACGAATATGTGTAACATCACATTTGAGAAAATAAACCATTGACTAGCGGGGCATGACCATAAAACATATCTCTCATATAAATGGAACAACCATTATTCTCAGATTTAAATGAGCAGCCATCTCGCATTAAACGAGATCCAGATACAATGTTCATGCTCAAAGCTGGTACTAAATAACAATTATTGAGGTTTAAAACTAATCCCGTAGGTAGATGTAGAGGTAGCATGCCAACGGCGATCACATCGACCTTGGAACCATTTCCGACGCACATCGTCAACTCGTCCTTCACTAGTCTCCGCTTATTCCGTAGCTCCTATTTTGAGTTATAAATATGAGCAACCGCACCGGTATCAAATGCCCAGGAGCTACTACGAGCGCTGGTAAGGTACAAATCAATAACATGTATATCACATATACCTTTGGTGTTGCCGGCCTTCTTATCCGCTAAGAACTTGGGGCAATTCCGCTTCCAGTGACCATTTCCCTCGCAATAAAAGCACTAAGTCTCGGGCTTGGGTCCATTCTTTGGCTTCTTCCCGGCAACTGATTTACCGGGCGCGGCAACTCCCTTGATGTCCTTCTTGAAGTTCTTTTTACCCTTGGCTTTCTTGAAACTAGTGGCTTTATTCACCATCAACACTTGATGTTCCATTTTGATTTCCACCTCCGCTGATTCCAGCATTGAATATAACTCAGGAATGGACTTCTCCATCCCATGCATATTGTAGTTAATCACAAAGCTCTTGTAGCTAGGTGGAAGCGACTGGAGGATCCTGTCAATGACCGGGTCATCTGGAAGATTAACTCCCAGTTGAGACAAGTGGTTGTGCAACCCAGACATTTTGAGTATATGCTCGCTGAAAAAACTGTTTTCCTCCATCTTATAATTGTAGAACTTGCCGTATACTTCGTATCTCTCGACCCGGGCATGAGCTTGGAAAACCATTTTTAGCTCTTGGAACATCTCATATGCTCCGTGCTGCTCAAAACGCTTTTGGAGCTCCGGTTCTAAGCTGTAAAGCATGCCGCACTGAACTAGGCAGTAATTATCACTACGCGACTGCCAGGCGTTCATAACGTCTTGAGTTACTGGGAAAATGGGTGCGCCACCTAGCGGTGCTTCAAGGACATATGCTTTCTTGGTAGCTATGAGGATGATCCTCAAGTTACGGACCCAATCCGTATAGTTGCTACCATCATCTTTCAGCTTGGTTTTCTCTAGGAACGCGTTGAAGTTGAGGGCAACATTAGCGTGGGCCATTTGATCTACAAGACATATTGTAAAGACATTTTATACGAAGTTCATGATAATTAAGTTCATCTAATTATTTAATGAACTCCCACTCAGATAGACATCCCTCTAGCCATCTAAGTGATACGCGATTCGAATCGACTAGGCCGTGTCCGATCATCACGTCAGACGGACTAGTCATCAACAGTGAACATATCCATGTTGATCATATCTACTATACGACTCATGTTCAACCTTTCGTTCTCTCGTGTTCCGAGGCCATGTTTGTACATGCTAGGCTCGTCAAGTCAACCTAAGTGTTTCGCATGTGTAAATCTGGCTTACACCCGTTGTATGCGAACGTTAGAATCTATCACACCCGATCATCACGTGGTGCTTCGAAACAATGAACCTTCGCAACGGTGCATAGTTAAGGGGAACACTTTTGTTGAAATCTTAGTGAGGGATCATCTTATTTATGCTACCGTCGTTCTAAGCAAATAAGATGTAAACATGACAAACATCACATGCAAATCATAAAGTGACATGATATGGCCAATATTATCTTGCGCCTTTGATCCCCATCTTCGAGGCGCGGCACGATCACCATCATCACCGGCATGACACCATGATCTCCATCATCGTGCCTTCAAGAAGTTGTCTCGCCAACTATTACTTCTACTACTATGGCTAACGGTTAGCAATGAAGTAAAGCAATTACATGGTATTTTCATTGACACACAGGTCATACAATAAATTAAGACAACTCCTATGGCTCCTGCCGGTTGTCATACTCATCGACATGCAAGTCGTGATTCCTATTACAAGAACATGACCAATCTCATACATCACATATATCATTCATCACATCCTTCTGGCCATATCACATCACATAGCATACCCTGCAAAGACAAATTAGACGTCCTCTAATTGTTGTTTGCATGTTTTACGTGGCCTCTATGAGTTTCTAGCAAGAACATTTCTTACCTACGCAAAAGGCACAACGGTGATATGCCAATTGCTATTTACCCTTCATAAGGACCCTTTTCATCGAATCCGATCCGACTAAAGTGGGAGAGACAGACACCCGCTAGCCACCTTATGCATCAAGTGCATGTCAGTCGGTGGAACCAGTCTCACGTAAGAGTATGTGTAAGGTAAGTCCGGGCCACTTCATCCCACAATGCCACCGAATCAAGATAAGACAAGCAATGGTAAGCAAATTGAACAAATGAACGCCCACAACTACTTTGTGTTCTACTCGTGCATATAATCTACGCATAGACCTAGCTCATGATGCCACTGTTGGGGAACGTAGTAATAATTCAAACATTTCCTACATGTCACCAAGATCAATCTAGGAGATGCTAGCAACGAGAAAGAGGGAGTGCATCTTCATACCCTTGAAGATCGCTAAGCGGAAGCGTTACAAGAACGCGGTTGATGGAGTCGTACTCGCGGCGATTCAAATTGTGGAAGATCCGATCAAGCACCAAACGGATGGTGCCTCTGCGTTGAACACACGTACATCCCGGGGACGTCTCCTCCTTCTTGATCCAGCAAGGTGAGATGAGAAGTTGAGGGAGAGCTCCGGCAGCACGACGGCGTGGTGGTGGAGGTTGCAGTTCTCCGGTAGGGCTTCGCCAAGCACTACAGAGGCGGAGGAGGTGTTGGAGAGGGGGAGGGTTGCGCCAGGTAAGGGGTCCTCGGGCGTCCGACCTATCGATATGGGCCGGACTGTTGGGCCGTGAAGATACGAAGACCGAAGACACTACTCGTGTCCGGATCGGACTCTCCTTGGCGTGGAAGGCAAGCTTGGCGTCAACTATGAAGATTCCTTTCTTTGTAACCGACCTTGTGTAATCCTAGATCCCTCTTGTGTCTATATAAACCGGAGGGCTAGGTCCGTAGATACCCCTGAATAATCATAGCCCGACTAGACTTTTAGGGTTTAGTCATTACGATCCCGTGGTAGATCAGCTCTTGTAATACTCATATTCATCAAAATCAATCAAGCAGGAAGTAGGGTATTACCTCCATAGAGTGGGCCCGAACCTGGGTAAACATTGTGTCCCCCACCTCCTGTTACCATCGATCCTAGACGCATAGTTCGGGACCCCCTACCCAAGATCCGCCGGGTTTGACACCGACATTGGTGCTTTCATTGAGAGTTCCACTGTGCTTTCAGGTGTGGTTGAATTGACAACTCAGCTGCTAATACTCAAGAATATTCTTTGGCTCCCTTTGTGTCGAATCAATAAATTTGGGTTGAATACTCTACCCTCTGTTGTGATCCCCTATACTTGTGGGTTATCAGATATCATCATAATTATTTGCTCTCCTATCAATTGCCCAACAGTAATTTGTTTACACACTGTATGCTATTTTCTTGAGAAAAGCCACTACTGAAATCTACGGCCCCGGGTCTATCTTTTATCATATTGTTTTCGGATCTATTATTGCAAAAACCCAAAAATACCTTGATGCACTTTTTCTTTACTTTTTTTATTTCGTGTTTTTGCAAGATCTATTTATCCAATCTACCACAATTTTATCCATCTTTTTACTGTACAGAGATTGACAACCCCTCTTTCCCGTTGGGTTGCAAGTATTTGTTCTTTGTGTGCAGGTACCATTTACATAGTTTTGCTTGGTTCTCCTACTAGATTGATGATGTCTACTACACAACCTTCTTGTAGACGTTGTTGGACCTCCAAGTGCAGAGGTTTGTAGGACATCAGCAAATTTCCCTCAAGTGGATGACCTAAGGTTTATCAATCTGTAGGAGGCGTAGGATGAAGATGGTCTCTCTCAAACAACCCTGCAACCAAATAACAGAGAGTATCTTGTGTCCCCAACACACCCAATACAATGGAAAATTGTATAGGTGCACTAGTTCGGCGAAGAGATGGTGATACAAGTGGTATATGGATGGTAGATAAAAGTTTTGTAATATGAAAATATAAAAACAGCAAGGTAACTAATGATAAAAGTGAGCACTAACGGTATTGCAATGCTAGGAAACAAGGCCTAGGGTTCATACTTTCACTAGTGCAAGTTCTCTCAACAATAATAACATAATTGGATCACATAACTATCCCTCAACATGCAACAAAGAGTCACTCCAAAGTCACTAATAGAGGAGAACAAACGAAGAGATTATGGTAGGGTACGAAACCACCACAAAGTTATTCTTTCGGATTGATCTATTCAAGAGTCCATAGTAAAATAACATGAAGCTATTCTTTCCGTTCAATCTATCCTAGAGTTCATACTAGAATAACACCTTAAGACACAAATCAATCAAAACCCTAATGTCACCTAGATACTCCAATGTCACCTCAAGTATCCGCGGGTATGATTATACGATATGCATCACACAATCTCAAATTCATCTATTCAAACCAACACAAAGTACTTCAAAGAGTGCCCCAAAGTTTCTACCAGAGAGTCAAGACGAAAACATGTGCCAACCCCTAAGCATAGGTTCATGGGCGGAACCTGCAAGTTGATCACCAAAACAAACATCAAGTGAATCAATAGAATAACCCATTGTCACCACGATTATTGTTGGGGAATGTAGCAGAAATTCAAAAAATTTCCTACGTGTCACCAAGATCAATCTAGGAGATACTAGCAACGAGAGAGAGGGAGTGCATCTTCATACCTTTGAAGATCGCTAAGCGGAAGCGTTACAAGAACGCGGTTGGTGGAGTCATACACGCAGCGATTTAGATCGCGGTCGATTCCGGTCTAAGCGCCGAACAACGGCGCCTCCGCGTTCAACACATGTACAGCCCAGTGACATCTCCCGCGCCTTGATCCAGCAAGGAGAGAGGGAGAGGTTGGGGAAGACTCCGTCCAGCAGCAGCACGACGACGTGGTGATGGTGGAGGAGCGTGGCACGCCACCAGGGCTTCGCCAAGCACTGCAAGAGATGAGGAGGGAGAGGGGTAGGGCTGCGCCAAGAGGGAGAGAGACTCGTGTGTTGTGCAGCCCCAAAACCTCCACTATATATAGGGGAAAGGGCAAGGGGAGGCGCCCTAGGGTTTCCCCTAGGGGGGCGGCGGCCAGGGCAGATGGGATCTCCCCCTTGGCTGACTTGGCCCCCAAGCCAGGAGGTGGGAACCCTAGATGGGGCGCCCCAAACCCCCTGGTCATGTGGGAATAGGTGAGGGGGGTGCACAACCCCTTAGTGGGCTGGTTTTCCCCCTTCCCTTGGCCCATGAAGCCCCCCAACACTTGCCGGGGCTCCCGAAACACCTTTCGGTCATGCTGGTCATCACCCGGTACCTCCGGAACACTTCCTGCCTCCAAAACCCTTCGTCCAATATATCAATCTTCACCTCCGGACCATTCCGGAACTCCTTGTGACGTCCTGGATCTCATCTGGGACTCCGAACAACATTCGGTAACCGCGTACATACTTTCCCTATAACCCTAGCGTCATCGAACCTTAAGTGTGTAGACCCTACGGGCTCGGGAATAATGCAGACATGACCGAGACATCTCTCTGGTAAATAACCAACAGCGGGATCTGGATACCCATGTTGGCTCCCACATGTTCCACGATGATCTCATCGGATGAACCACGATGTCAAGGATTCAGTCAATCCCGTATACAATTCCCTTTGTTTACCGATATAGTACTTGCCCGAGATTCGATCATCGGTATCCCGATACCTTGTTCAATCTCGTTACCGGCAAGTCTCTTTACTCGTTCTGTAACACATGATCCCGTGATCAACTCCTTGGTCACATTGTGCACATTATGATGATGTCCTACCGAGTGGGCCCAGAGATACCTCTCCGTTTACACGGAGTGACAAATCCCAGTCTCGATTCATGCCAACCCAACAGACACTCTCAGAGATACCCGTAGTGCACCTTTATAGCCACCCAGTTACGCTGTGCCGTTCGGTACACCCAAAGCATTCCTACGGTATCCGGGAGTCGCACAATCTCATGGTCTAAGGAAATGATACTTGACATTAGAAAAGCTTTAGCAGACGAACTATACGATCTTGTGCTAGGCTTAGGATTGGGTCTTGTCCATCACATCATTCTCCTAATGATGTGATCCTGTTATCAATGACATCCAATGTCCATGGTCAGGAAACCATGACCATCTATTGATCAACGAGCTAGTCAACTACAGGCTTACTAGGGACATGATGTGGTCTATGTATTCACACATGTACTACGGTTTCTGGTTAATACAATTATAGCATGAACAATAGACAATTATCATGAACAAGGAAATACAATAATAACCATTTTATTATTGCCTCTGGGGCATATTTCCAATAGTCTCCCACTTGCACTGGAGTCAATAATCTAGTTCACATCACTATGTGATTGTAATGAATCCAACACCCATGGGGTCTGTTCATATCTTGCTTGTGAGAGAGGTTTATTAGTCAATGGGTCTGAACCTTTCAGATCCATGTGTGCTTTGCAAATCTCTATGTCATCTTGTAAATGCAGCTACCACGCGCTACTTTGAGCTATTCCAAATAACTGCTCTACTATACGAATCCGGTTTACTACTCAGAGTCATCCAGATTAGTGTCAAAGTTTGCATCGACATAACCCTTTACGACGAACTCTTTTACCACCTCCATAATCGAGAAAATTCCTTAGTCCACTAGTTACTAAGGATAAGTTCGACCGCTGCCATGTGATCCATTCCTGGATCACTCTTGTACCCCTTGACTGACTCATGGCAAGGCACACTTCAGGTGCGGTACACAACATAGCATATTGTAGAGCCTACATCTAAAGCATAGGGGACGACCTTCGTCCTTTCTCTCTCTTCTGCCGTGGTCAGGTCTTGAGTCTTACTCAATACTCACACCTTGTAACACAGGCAAGAACTCCTTCTTTGCTGATCTATTTTTAACTCCTTCAAAATCTTGTCACGGTATGTATTCATTTGAAAGTACTATTAAGCGTTTTTTATCTATCCTTATAGATCTTGATGCTCAATGTTCTAGTAGCTTAATCCAGGTTTTCCATTGAAAAACACTTTTCAAATAACCCTGCATGCTTTCCAGAAATTCTACATCTTTTCTAATCAATAATATGGTAACAACATATACTCATCAAAAATTCTATAGTGCTCCCACTCACTTCTTTGGAAATACAAGTTTCTCATAAACTTTGTATAAACCCAAAATCTTTGATCATCTCATCAAAGTGTACATTCCAACTCCGAGATGCTTACTCCAGTCCTTAGAAGGATTGCTAGAGCTTTGCATACTTGTCAGCATCTTTCAGGATTGAAAAAACCTTCTGGTTGTATCACATACAACCTTTCCTCAAGAAAAATGTTGAGGAAACAATGTTTTTTACATCCTATCTACAAGATTTCATAAATAATGCAGTAACTGCTAACATAATTCCAACAGACTCTTAGCATCGGTACAAGTGAGAAAGTCTCATCGTAGTCAACTCCTTGAACTTGTCGGGAAACATCTCAACGACAAGTCGAACTTTCTTAATGGTGACACTTACCATCATTGTCCGTCTTCCTTTTAAAATCCATCTGCACCCAACAGCCTTACGACCATCTAGTAGTTCTTTCAAAGTCTATACTTTGTTTTATACATGGAACCTCTCTCGGATTTTCTGGCCTCGAGCCATTCATTGGAATCCGGGCCCACCATCGCTTCTCCATAGCTCGTAGGTTCATTGTTGTCTAACAACATGACTTCCAAGATAGGATTACATACCTTTCTGAAGTAGCACGCATCCTTGTCGACCTATGAGGTTTGGTACTGACTTGATCCGAAGTTTCATGATAACTATCATAAGCTTCCACTTCAATTGGTGTAGGTGCCACAGGAACAACTTCCTATGCCCTGCTACACACTATTTGAAGTGACGGTTCAATAACCTCATCAAGTTTCCACCATCCTCCCACTCAATTCTTTCGAGAGAAACTTTTCCTCGAGAAAGAACCCGTTTGTAGAAACAATCACTTTTGCTTCCGGATCTGAAATAGGAGGTATACCCAACTATTTTTGGGTATTCTATGACGATGCATTTATCCGCTTTGGGTTCGAGCTTATCAGCCTGAAACTTTTCACATAAGCGTCGCAGCCCCAAACTTTTAAGAAAGGACAGCTCAGGTTTCTCTAAACCATAGTTCGTACGGTGTCGTCTCAACGGAACTGTGTGGTGCCCTATTTAATGTGAATGTGGTTGTCTCTAATGCCTAACCCATAAATGATAGTGGTAATTCGATAAGAGACATCATGGTATGCACCATATCCAATAGGGTGCAGTTATGATGTTCGGACACACCATCACACTATGGTGGTCCAGGTGGTATTAGTTGTGAAACAATTTCCACAATGTCTTAATTGTGTGCCAAACTCGTAACTCAGATATTCATCTCTATGATCATATCATAGACATTTTATCCTCTTGTCACGACGATCTTCAACTTCACTCTGAAATTACTTGAACCTTTCAATAATTCAGACTTGTGTTTCATCAAGTAAATATACTCAGCATCTACTCGAATCATCTGTGAAGTAAGAACATAACGATATCCACTGCATGCCTCAGCACTCATTGGACTGCACACATCAAAATGTATTACTTCCAACAAGTTACTTTCTTGTTCCATCTTACTGAAAACGAGGTCTTTTAGTCATCTTGCCCATGTGCTATGATTTGCATGTCTCAAGTGATTCAAAATCAAGTGAGTCCAAACGATCCATCTGTATGGAGTTTCTTCATGCATATCTACCAATAGACATGGTTCACATGTCTCAATCTTTTCAAAAACGAGTGAGTCCAAAGATCCATCAACATGGAGCTTCTTCATGTGTTTTATACCAACATGACTCAAATGGCAGTGCCACAAGTATGTGGTACTATCATTACTATCTTATATCTTTTGGCATGAACATGTGTATCACTACGATCGAGATTCAATGAACCATTCATTTTAGGTGCAAGACCATTGAAGGTATTATTCAAATAAACAGAGTAATCATTATTCTTCTTAAATGAATAGCCATATGGCGATAAACATAATCCAATCATGTCTATGCTCAACGCAAACACCAAATAACAATTATTTCGGTTTAACACCAATCCTGATGGTAGAGGGAGCGTGCGATGTTTGATCACATCAACCTTGGAAACACTTCCAACACATATCGTCATCTCACCTTTAGCTAGTCTCCGCAGCCTTTTATTTTGAGTTACTAACACTTAGCAACCGAACCGGTATTTATTACCCTGGTACTACTAGGAGTACTAGTAAAGTACACAATAATATAACGTATATTCAAAATACTTCTGTCGACCTTGCCAGCCTTCTCATCTACCAAGTATCTAGGGTAGTTCGGCTCAATGACCGTTCCCCTTATTACAGAAGCACTTAGTCCCGGGTTTGGGTTCAACCTTGGGTTTCTTCACTAGAGCAGCAACTGATTTGTCGTTTCATGAAGTATCCCTTCTTTCCCTTGCCCTTCTTGAAACTAGTGGTTTAACCATCAACAATTGATGCTCCTACTTGATTTCTACTTTCGCGGTGTCAAACATCGCGAGTTGCTCAAGGATCATCATGTCTATCCCTGATGTGTTATAGTTCATCACGAAGCTCCAATAGCTTGGTGGCAGTGACTATGGAGAACCATCACTATCTCATCTGGAAGATTAACTCCCACTCGATTCAAGCGATTGTAGTACTCAGACAATCTGAGCACATGCTCAACGATTGAGCTTTTCTCCCTTAGTTTGCGGGCTTAAGAAACTTGTCAGAGGTCTCATACCTCTTGACGTGGGCACTAGTCTAAAATCCCAATTTTAGTCTTTGGAACATCTCATATGTTCTGCGACGTTTCAAAAACGTCTTTGGTGCCACAATTCTAAACCGTACGCACTGAACTATCATGTAGTCATCAAAACGTGTATGTCAGATGTTTCCCAACATCTACAGACGAGGCTTGAGGTTCAGCACACTGAGCGGTGCATTAAGGACATAATCCTTCTGTGCAGCAATGAGGACAATCCTCAGTTTACGGACCCAACCCGCATAATTGCTACTGTCAACTGTTAACTAAATTTTCTCTAGGAACATATCTAAAACAGTAGAACCAAAGCGTGAGCTACGACATAATTTGCAAAGACCTTTTGACTATGTTCATGATAATTAAGTTCATCTAATCAAATTATTCAATGAACTCCCACTTAGATAGACATCCCTCTAGTCATCTAAGTGATACATGATCCGAGTCAACTAGGTCGTGTCCGATCATCATGTGAGACGGACTAGTCATCATCGGTGAACATCTTCATGTTGATCGTATCTTCTATACGACTCATGTTTGACCTTTCGGTCTTCCGTGTTCCGAGGCCATGTCTGTACATGCTAGGCTCGTCAAGTTAACCTAAGTGTATAGCGTGTGTAAATCTGGCTTACACCCGTTGTATGCGAACGTTAGAACCTATCACACCCGATCATCACGTGGTGCTTCGGAACAACGGACCTTAGCAACGGTGCACAGTTAGGGGGAACACAATTCTTGATATTTTAATGAGGGGTCATCTTATTTATGCTATCGTCGTTCTAAGCAAATAAGATGTAAAAACATGACAAACATCACATGCAAATCATAAAGTGACATGATATGGCCAATATCATCTTGCGCCTTTGATCTCCATCTTCGAGGCGCGGCATGGATACCATCGTCACCGACATCACACCATGATCTCCATCAACGTGTCTTCATGAAGTTGCCTCGCCAACTATTACTTCTACTACTATGGCTAACGGTTAGCAATAAAGTAAAGTAATTACATGGCATTTTCATTGACACACAGGTCATAAATAAATTAAGACAACTCCTATGGCTCCTGCCGGTTGTCATACTCATCGACATGCAAGTCGTGATTCCTATTACAAGAACATGATCAATCTCATACATCACATCCTTTTGGCCATATCTCGTCACATAGCAAACCCTACAAAAACAAGTTAGACGTCCTCTAATTGTTGTTGCATGTTTTACGTGGCTACTATGGGTTTCTAGCAAGAATGTTTCTTACCTACGCAAAACCACAACGGTGATATGCCAATTGCTATTTACCCTTCATAAGGATCCTTTTCATCGAATCTGATCCGACTAAAGTGGGAGAGACAGACAACCGCCAGCCACCTTATGCATCGAGTGCATGTCAGTCGGTGGAACCAGTCTCACGTAAGCGTACGTGTAAGGTCGGTCCGGGCCGCTTCATCCTACAATGCCGCCGGATCAAGATAAGACTAGTAACGGTAAGCAAATTGAACAAATCATCGCCCACAATTGCTTTGTGTTCTACTCGTGCATAGAATCTACGCATAGACCTAGCTCATGATGCCACTGTTGGGGAACATAGCAGAAATTCAAAAAAATTCCTATGTGTCACCAAGAACAATCTAGGAGATACTAGCAATGAGAAAGAGGTAGTGCATCTTCATACCCTTGAAGATCGCTAAGCGGAAGCGTTACAAGAACGCGGTTGGTGGAGTCATACACGCAGCGATTCAGATCGTGGTCGATTCCGATCTAAGCGCCAAACAACGGCGCCTCCACGTTCAACACACGTACAGCCCGGTGACGTCTCCCGCGCCTTGATCCAGCAAGGAGAGAGGGAGTGGTTGGGGAAGACTCCGTCCAGCAGCAGCATGACGGCGTGGTGATGGTGGAGGAGCGTGGCACGCCAGCAGGGCTTCGCCAAGCACTGCAAGAGACGAGGAGGGAGAGGGGTAGGGCTGCGCCAAGAGGGAGAGAGACTCGTGTGTTGTGCAGCCCCAAAACCTCCACTATATATAGGGGCAAGGTCAAGGGGAGGCGCCCTAGGGTTTCCCCTAGGGGGGGCGGCGGCCAGGGCAGATAGGATCTCCCCCTTGGGTGACTTGGCCCCCAAGCTAGGAGGTGGGAACCCTAGATGGGGTGCCCCAAACCCCCTGGCCACGTGGGAATAGGTGAGGGGGGCGCACAGCCCCTTAGTGGACTAGTTTTCCCCCTTCCCTTGGCCCATGAAGCCCCCCAACACTTGCCGGGGCTCCCGAAACACCTTTCGATCATGCTGGTCATCACCCGGTACCTCCGGAACACTTCCGGACTCCAAAACCCTTCGTCCAATATATCAATCTTCACCTCCGGACCATTCCGGAACTCCTCGTGATGTACGGGATCTCATTCGGGACTCCGAACAACATTCGGTAACCGCGTACATACTTTCCCTATAACCCTAGCGTCATCGAACCTTAAGTGTGTAGACCCTACGGGCTCGGGAATAATGCAGACATGACCGAGACATCTCTCTGGTAAATAACCAACAGCGGGATCTGGATACCCATGTTGGCTCCCACATGTTCCACGATGATCTCATCGGATGAACTACGATGTCAAGGATTCAGTCAATCCCGTATACAATTCCCTTTATCTACCGATATAGTACTTGCCCGAGATTCGATCATCGATATCCCGATACCTTATTCAATCTCGTTACCGTCAAGTCTCTTTACTCGTTCTGTAACACATCATCCCGTGATCAACTCCTTGGTCACATTGTGCACATTATGATGATGTCCTACCGAGTGGGCCCAGAGATACCTCTCCGTTTACACGGAGTGACAAATCCCAGTCTCGATTCGTGCCAACCCAACAGACACTTTCGGAGATACCTGTAGTGCACCTTTGTAGCCACCCAGTTACGTTGTGGCGTTTGGTACACCCAAAGCATTCCTACGGTATTCGGGAGTCGCACAATCTCATGGTCTAAGGAAATGATACTTGACATTAGAAAAGCTTTAGCAGACGAACTATACGATCTTGTGCTAGGCTTAGGATTGGGTCTTGTCCATCACATCATTCTCCTAATGATGTGATCCCGTTATCAATGACATCCAATGTCCATGGTCAGGAAACCATGACCATCTATTGATCAACGAGCTAGTCAACTAGAGGCTTACTAGGGACATGTTGTGGTCTATGTATTCACACATGTACTATGGTTTCCGGTTAATACAATTATATCATGAACTATAGACAATTATCATGAACAAGGAAATACAATAATAACCATTTTATTATTGCCTCTAGGGCATATTTCCAACAGTTATCCCACACAAGACATACATCGAGTGTTCTCAAATCCTTAAAGACTCAATCCGATAAGATAACTTCAAAGGGAAAACTCAATCCATTACAAGAGAGTAGAGGGGGAGAAACATCATAAGATCCAACTATAATAGCAAAGCTCGCGATACATCAAGATCGTACCACCTCAAGAACACGAGAGAGAGAGAGAGAGAGATCGAACACATAGCTGCTGGTACATACCCTCAGCCCCGAGGGAGAACTACTCCCTCCTTGTCATGGAGAGCACGGGATGATGAAGATGGCCACCGGAGAAGGATTCCCCCTCTGGCAGGGTGCCGGAACGGGTCTAGATTGGTTTTCGGTCGCTACGGAGGCTTCTGGCGGCGGAACTCCTGATCTATTATGCTCCCCGAAGTTTTTAGGGTATATGGGTATATATGGTAGGAAGAAGTACGTCGGTGGACCTCCGGGCTGTCCACGAGGCAGGGGGCGCGCCCAGAGGGTGGGCGCGCCCCCACCCTCGTGGGCAGCCCGGGACTCTCCTGGTCCAACTCTGATACTCCGTGGGCTTCTTCTGGTCCAAAAATAAGTTCCGTGAAGTTTCAGGTCAATTGGACTCCGTTTGATTTTCCTTTTCCGTGATACTCTAAACCAAGGAAAAAACAGAAACTGGCACTGGGCTCTAGGTTAATAGGTTTGTCCCAAAAATCATATAAAATAGCATATAAATGCATATAAAACATCCAAGATTGATAATATAATAGCATGGAACAATCAAAAATTATAGATACGTTGGAGACGTATCAATTGATAACATTGGTTTCCTAAGTGAGGGAAATACTTACGGTAGTTGTGTTGCATCATCCCTTCCTCTCCGAGGAAATACCGACGCAGATTTAAGCCACGTCAGGGCGTCACATCATGGAGGTAGCAAGGTTGATGAATATGGCCTCCCCAATGATTTCCACCTCCGACGGAGGACCTGAAAAGGAATCCAGATGGGATCGCTGTGGAACAGAGGCTTGCGGTGGTGATAAAATTCTTTCGGGTTTGCTTCTGAGGGTTTCAAGAAATCAAAGAATTTATAGGCCAAGAATTAGGAAAAATGGGTGCTCGTGGGCCCCACAGGCATGCCCATGTGCGCCCCCTGGGACCGCACCCCCCCGGGGCTTGTGGGAGCTTCGTAGGTCTTCTGGTCTCTCCCTGAAGTTTCTAGTGTTGCATATATTCAAGAAAAATTCCTCGCAAATTTTCATCATGTTGGACCTTCTATGGATTTTCTGTGAAACCAAAAACATGCACAAAAAAACAGGAACTGACACTGGGCACTAAACTAATAAATTAGTCCCGAAAAATAATATAAATGACATATAAAGGATACAAAAGTGACAACATAATATCATTGAACAATCAAAATTATAGATATGTTTGAGACATATCATGCAGCGGTAGATGTCCATATTGGGAAGGAGATTCAACATAGGGCATTAGCTTCGGGAGAGGCAAAGAAACAAAGTTACCACATTTCCATCCACTACAATTTTTTCATGGAGTTTTAGTCAAATGAATGGTACACATGTTCAATATGCATTGACAACAACCATTTTTTAGTAAACTAAATGCTCATCATGTAAACTGTCCATGGCAATTAAGTTTGCATTTTTGCCATAGTAACTTTTCACAATGTCAAAATAAAAAAAATGCAAATTATAATGTGTCCCATGGCATTTATGTTTTGAATGTCTTCGTGATGAATTAAGATGTATTTTGCCACGATAATTGGTTTCTATTCATCGTGGCAATTTTACACCGTATTTGCCATCATGGAAAACTTACACACATTTTGCCACTATTATCATTTTTAAGAAAAAATTTGTCCGGATCATGATTCTGAATCGTATCAGAGCTCCGACACCAATCATATAATCTTAACTACTAGGATCGTGAAAACATAGATTCTATTAACCAAAAACATAGTACTAGAGTGGTTACTTTAGAATGTAAAGTCGTAGAATCGTAAAATAGAACATGATAGTGAAGCCTTTTTTAGAATCATGGCAAATATCTCCCGTGTGCATCATAGCTTGGCAATTAAGTTTTCATTCTTTCCATGTTAACTGTTTACAATGTAAAATTAAAAAATGCAAGTTATGGTGTGTCCCATGGCAATTTATGTTTTGAAATGTCTCCACGATGAATTAAGATGTGTTTTGCGATGGTAATTGGTTGCTATTCATTGTGGAAATTATACATTGCATTTGCCATCATGGTAAACTTACAAACATCATTTTGCCACTATCATAATTATTTAGAATCATGGCAAGTGTTTTTCGTGTGCATGATGGTATTTTTTATTGTAGATAACATGGCAAATTCTCTTTACCACGAGCATTTTTTGTACATACTATGTAAATTATTTGAACATGGCATATGAAAAAAATCAAAGCATGGCAAATTCATAAATATTTTCTAATGCTGACATGGCAAACTCTAGGTTTTTGTTCTCTGCTGATATAAAATTTTGAAAAGTTGTTTTTAAGGTCACATAGCAACTTCAAAACACTTTTTCCCTAAACATGGCAAATTTTGGAACATATTTTAATGCACACATGGGAATTCTACAAATTTTGTTCTACATAGACGGCAACTTAAAAAAATGTTCTTTATAGTCACATGGAAATTTCAAAACACTTTCTTTTCTAAAACATAAAAAAACACTCACTTGGCAACTATATGATTTTTGTTCTACACGCATGATTTTTTTGATCATGGTCACATGGCAATTTGAATTTTTTTTCCAAAATATTACAAAATTATAAATTTATTAATGCTCACAATGCAACTCAAATGAAAATTTTGTCAAAGTTGTTAGTGGCACATTCTAAATTAATGGGCCGCTAGTAGACCCCATTTTTTTGATTTTGCAAGCACAATCAAATTTTTTCCATGATATTTTTGCAACATGACAAATTTACTTTGCGAGCCATGGCAAATATAATTTATGAACCATGGCAAAGTTAATTTTTGAACCATCGCATATTTCTTTTATTTGGACCATGGAAATTTTATGGAACAATACATGGTATATTGTTTTTTGTTTTCTATCATCACATATGGACATAGTTGGCCATGGAAAATTTATTTTTCGCACCATAGCAAATTTATTTATGGTACCATGGAAAATTCATTATTTGCACCATCGTTAATTTTGGGGAACATGACACATTTGTTGAAACAAACCATTCTAAGTTCTTTCTTGTACACCATGGGAAAAAATATTGAACATCACATGGCAATTTTTTCACAGAATATTTTCATAAAAATAATTTAATTTTTCCATCATATTTGTAGGAACGAAGTATGTCTACCAGATGGGGGGTGAATGGGAGTTTTAAAATTTCTTCGGGAATCTCAAAACTCTCGGAACCCAGCAACGCATCGAATGAAAAACAAACTAAAACAAGCTAAAACCAAGTACCGAATGGAAACTAAACAAGCATCAAGATAAAACACATGAAGGAAACACATGTTGAATATAAACATAGGTAGAAGAGATAACCAGTGGTGCTCAATAGCGACAAGGTATTTGTTCGTCCAGTTCGTCCTTCTGCACAAGGACTACGTCTGATTGGAGGGGCTATGACTTAATGATTGCGGCTTGAACTATGTCAGTATTTCCCCAAAGAGGAAGGGATGATGCAGCACAACTATGGTAGGTATTTCCCTCAGTGATGAGACCAAGGTTATCGAACCAGTAGGAGAACCATGCAACATTACATAAACGGCACCTGCACACAAAGAACAAATACTTGCAACCCGA
The DNA here is from genome assembly GCF_002162155.2 of Triticum dicoccoides. Taxonomy (NCBI): domain Eukaryota; kingdom Viridiplantae; phylum Streptophyta; class Magnoliopsida; order Poales; family Poaceae; genus Triticum; species Triticum dicoccoides. The sequence continues at coordinate 588,429,816 of NC_041388.1, forward strand.
CGTAAAAGAGGGGTTGTCAATCCCTCCCGGGTAAAAGATAGGTAAAATTTGTAGTAGATTGGATAAATAGATCTCGTGGGAACGCGAGATAAAATAAATAACAATAAATTGCACCAAGGTATTTTTGGATTTTTGGATTAATAGATCTGAAAATAAAATCAAATAAAAAACTAGTGGCTTCTCTCGAGAAAAATAGCATACGGTGGGTAAACAAACTACTGTTGGGCAATTGATAGAACTTCAAATAATCATGACGATATCCAGGCAACGATCATTATATAGGCATCAAGATTAGTAGACCGACTCATGCCTACATCTACTACTATTACTCCACACATTGACTGCTATCCAGCATGCATCTAGTGTATTAAGTTCATGGCGAAACGGAGTAATGCAATAAGAATGATGACATGATGTAGACAAGATCTATTTATGTAGAAATAGACCCCATCTTGTTATCCTTAATGGCAACGATACATACGTGTCGGTTCCCCTTCCATCACTGGGATCAAGCACCGTAAGATCGAACCCATCACAAAGCACCTCTTCCCATGGCAAGAAAAACCGATCTAGTTGGCCTAACTAAACCAAAGATTCGAAGAAGAAAGACGAGGCTATAAATAGTCATGCATATAAGAGATCAAAAGAATCAAATAACTTTCATGGATGAAAACATAGATCTAATCATAAACTCAAAGTTCATTGGATCCCAACAAACACACCGCAAAAAGAGTTACATCAAATAGATCTCCAAGAGACCATTGTATTGAGAATCAAAAGAGAGAGAGAGAGGAAGCCATCTAGCTACTAACTATGGACCCATAGGTCTACAATGGACTACTCAAGCATCATCGGAGAGGCACCAATGAGGATGATGAACCCCTCTATGATGGTGTCTAGATTGGATCTGTGGTTTCTGAAACTTGCGGCGACTGGAATTGATTTCCGTCGACTTCCCTAGGGTTTATGGAATACTGGGGTATTTATAGAGAAAAGAGGCACTACTAGGGAAAACCTTATACACAGAATGTTACCAGTAGCGCCGTACAAAATCAAACACTACTGCTAATTAGTAGCAGCGTGCGTAAATAAACCGCGCTACTGCTACAACTTTTGCCCAATTCGCCGGCCACCACTTCTTCCCCAAATCCCTCGCCCTCGCCGCCGTCTCCCCAATTCGCCGCCATCTCCTGCCGGCGTGGACGCCCGCAACCTCACTGTCTCCCCCCGAGGCCGCCGTCATCCTCACCGCCGCCCGAGGCCGCCCTCAGCGTCACCGCCGCTGCCCGAGGCCGCCCTCGACGTCACTGTCGGCGCCCTCCACCTCACCGCCGCCCGAGCCCGCCCAGGACCGCTGTTGCCCGTGCCCGAGCCCGCCCTCTCTCCCCTCTCTGTAAGTCCCCCACCCCTCCCCCCACTCATCTCTCTCTGCATTTTAGAGAAAAAATTAGTAGAGCAAAATTAGTAGAGCAAAAGTTAGTTAGGGCAGTAGGGTTTAATTAGTGTAGATGATGCTTGTATAGTATATAGTGATACTAGTAGATGTTAATTAGGTTAGGGCAATAGTGGTACTAGTAGATGTTAATTAGATGTTTTTCAGTTAGGGCACTAGAGTTTTGCTAGGTTAATTAGGTTAGTAGTGCTGCTAGTACTAGTGGTACAGTAGGTTAATTAGGTGATGTTAAATGAATAATCTAAATGAATGAAATTAGTAGTTAACTGAATTTTTTTTCCTTTCATCATTATATAGCACTAAAGTTAATTGAATTTTGTTCTATTAGTAGTTAAATGAATTTTCTTCTACACTTTGTTTTTAAATTAGCTTGCAAAATTTGGACATGTGGTTGCTCGTGTATATTTGGACACTGTTTCTAGGGAATGATGCTTAGTGGCCTATGTTTTGCCGGAATGTTGATTCATTTCTTTTCCGGCAAATTTCAGGTTCTCGATTTGTCCACTTTTTGGCAAAGGTCATGCCGAAATTTTCGTGAATTTCGGCATGACTTGTGCTACAAAGTAGGACATATCGAGTGCCCGTGATTTGCCGCACCAGGAAGGAGTCAACATTCCTGCAAAACAATAGGACTTTTTTATGTCATTATTCATTTTATTAGGTCTAGAATTAATTGACTAGATTTAATCATAGGAAACATGGCTAGCAACGATGAAGGACAGGGTTCTGGTGATTGCGACGATGCCTACCGGGCGGCAGACGAATTTTTTAGCCTTACCGACGATCAACCGATGTTATTGCTGGGCCCACCGGTGGCATCGGGGACTGAGACCGACACGCAGACCGGTGCTGAGACTGAGACCGGCGCTCAGACTCAGACCGACATCGAGACCGGCGCTGAGACTGAGACCGGCGCTGCCACGGGGAGCGGAGCCGGTGTAGAACCGAAAGCAAAGAGGCAACAGGTTCCTAACAAACTCAGGACTACTAGAGTGGTGGTCACGAAGGTGGACGACGGCAATTTTGAGCCAACGGCACCCGACTAAGCGCGTCGATGCTACGGCAATCAAATAGGCTGCATCGTACGGACAACCACCACCATCAACGATGAGAAACTACAGAAGATAGAAAATATGAGGAGCTCCCTCCTAAAGAAGTTTCACCAGATATTCTTGTTCCCAGGCCGGAATGAGAATGATTATAAAGATCCAGATGAGGACCCGACAATGAAGAAGATAAACAAACACGCCATGACCAAGTTTAGCGACGCGTTGGCCGCCTGGAAAAATCAAGTGAAAGCAGGGATCATCGACAAGAAGGAACCCTACTCTGAGATTGTAAAGGATAATCCGACAATCACGGAAGAGCAATTTCAAATATTCAAGGAGTCTTGCGAGGCCGAAGATGCCAAAAAAAGGTCTAAGTACATGAAGGGGCTTCAAGAGAGGAACTTTGGGAGCCACCACCTCGGAAGCCGTGGTTACGGCGGAAAGAGGTCCAAATGGGCCAAGGAGGACGCGGAAGCCGCGAGTCTGGGCATCGCAGACCCCTTGGCGGAGTTCACCGTCCAGCAGGAGCGTGACGTCCTCAGGGCCCGGTACCGTTGGGACCAAGTGAAAAAGGTTTACGAGACAACACCGGTCATTATGGAGTTCATAACACTGCTGGTAATTTTAGTTTCTGATCAATTTGACTGCACACGTTAGTCATATTTGTAAGCGATCATTGTGCCTTTTGCAGAGAGAGCAGCACAGGATTGCGGCCGAAAGCGACTCGCCGTCTGAGGCATTGGCGAGGCCCAAGTGGGACACTCCATTCAACCGGGCGTTGAACATATTGAAACGACAACCGGTGGATACTTGACCGTCGTATGGACGCGTGCACGGTGTCGGAGACGGTGCCACGTGGAAGAAGTACTACCGTGAGACCACGGAGGAGAGAAAGGAAAGATAGAGGTTAAATGAATAAAAAACATCGACAAGAGGGTTGAGGTTGCGGTTGAGAAGAAATCAACTGAGACAGTCGCAACAGCGGTAGCTGCCGCAAAACAGGTGGCCATAGATATTTCTACTACCTTGGTTCCGGCCGTTTTTAATTGGACCAGGCAAAATCCAGAAAAAATGTAGCGGACTTTCCCCTTTCTGACTTCTTGGCGGGGAGCAGCTCGACTAGCGTTGCACCAGCACCTACAGCTGCACCGGCTCCTGCACCGGCTCCCGCACCGGACGTGCTAGGCGGTACTTCGTCTTTGGCTGAGCTCGACGCCCTCACGGTATCTGTCACACCGGCCCCCTTCAATATAAATGTATAATCTCCCGTTTTGCGCAGCGGCAGGCACGCCGTACTCATCATCCTCTACCCCCGATTCTCCCACGCTCTTTACTTGGACTCGTCGAAGAACATTCACAAAAAGGATTACACCCACATCAAGGATGTTCTCGACAGTGCTATGTATTACTACCAATGAATGGGTGGAGAGGTCAGGGACAAGAAGATAAGGGGCGGCAGGGTCGCCTTCGCCATAAGACCGACTTCTGTTGCATCCAGCAACCGGACGATTCTCTTAATGATGGATTCTATGTCCTACACCACATGCTGGAGTACAAACGGGGTCACCAGAACCTTCGCATGGCACCTTCTTCCGGTGATGCCCATATTCTGCAATGGGCAAAGGACATAGGAGATATCGAGGATCATCGACTTCGAGCTGAGTTCTATAACATCCAGCGCGAACTTGCCCAAATCATCATGAAGGAGGTCGTCGAAAAAACAGGGATGTTCTACGAAGAAGGACAAATGTCGCGGGAAGACGTCCGAACATGGATAGCCTCTCAGCGTCTCGACCTGAAGCCTTTCACTAGGCTCGGGGACTATCTCCCTGACTTGGATGGATGGAACAACATGTTGGAGTGATTATCGATATATGACAATGTGTCCGTTTAGTCCATACTTTCTGTATGACAAAACTTTGAGTTATGCACGGTGAAACTTTATTTGTGATGTAATTAAACCGTCCTCCTCCTCGACTAGCGAAAATCACTCTAGTTAGGGCATTTTGGGGTACGATGAACTTTGTTATTTATGCTTATGATATGTTGTTTCTATTTTTGCCAACTCTGTCTCTTTCTGTTGCTCAACTATATATGTTGCATATCATCGACTCATGTGATGATGCAGGTGCATAGATCATAGATGGCAAAGAAGTGCTACGCCAGGAGTATATATACGACAAGTGGCCGGAGTGTCAGGCCGCCCAGGTGTACCGGTTTCCGATTTCCGAGCGACAGGCAGTAGTTAGTTTAGGTTCACGCGAATGCGAGAGAGGGATACGAACTCATGTTCTCAAAGTGATAGCTCTTCTCATGTATATCATTGTTTAGATGGATGATGATGTATTTGCAAGTAATCGAGACTTGTATCGCTATTTTCGAGATGATGACCAGAGACCACTTTGTGTTGGATGATGATTATGATGATGACATGATTTGATGAGACTAATTGTATGTTTATGCTATGATTACATTTGTATGTGTATGATATGCTAAAGATTATTGTATAAAGCCTATTCAAATACAAAACAAATACAAAACAAATATGCAAGAAAAAACTAATAAATAAACTAGTAGTAGCGAGGGGGGAAATTTAGCAGTAGCGCCTCCTTACCAGTAGCGCGTCCCAGCAAACAGCGCTGCAGATAATATCAGTAGTGCCCTTTCCCAAAGAGCGCTATAGCTATTCATGTATAGCAGTAGCATGGGACAACAGGCGCTATTGCTATACGTTAACTGTAGCGCCTTATTAGTAGCCCCGGCACCCGCGCTACTGAGAGGCCCAAAACCCTCGCTGCTGTTAGGCTTTTCCCTAGTAGTGAGGCGGTGTGGAGGCCACCGAGGTCGGCACAACCCACCTGGCACACTTGGTGGGTTGTGCTCCCCTCGGAGCTCCCCTCTGGTACTTCTTTAGCCCAACAGGTGTCTTCTAGTCCAGAAAAAATCTCCAAAAAGTTTCGCTGTGTTTGGACTCCGTTTGGTATTGATTTTCTGTGAAGTAAAAAACAAACAAAAAACAGCAACTAGCACTGGGCACTATGTCAATAGGTTAGTCCCAAAAAATGATATAAAATTGCTATAAAATGATTGTAAAACATCCAAGAATGATAATATAACAACATGGAACAAAAAAATTATAGATACGTTGGAGACGTATCACTTAACACAGAAGATAAACTCTCTTCACCCTATTCTCCTCGACAATCGATTCATCAACCGATGCCGATCACTCGTGGTAGATACTTGAGGTGATCTCCGAACCTTTACAAACTTCTTCTTCGAGAACCACAATCACTCTTGGTCTCTGAAGAAATTGACACCTAATCGTCTAGAGAGTTTGCAGCTCTCAAGAGTAATAGGCGGAGCGTACTGGATTTAGATTCGAGTGATGCTGAACCACTATCTAATTCTTCGGCTCTAGGGGTTTTTCTCTCGGTGGATTTCAAACTCAAATCGCTCATAGAGGGGGTTGCTCAACAATCTTATAAGAATCAAAAGGAGCATCCATCGGACAAAGCCAGTGTGGAGTGTCTATTTATAGCCGCAATCTTCCCTGATGGGAAATGACCATTTTGGACACGCGGTCCAGCCAATGGCCAACCGACACGTTTACAACGGTCGGATTTTGGAGCAACGGTAACATTACTTGAGGAACAAGCAATGCTAACTCCTCGGTCTGAGAGAAATCTCTCGCAACGAAGAAGATCATAGTCTCTTGCTGGCAAGTATTTGCACGGAACACAAAGAGATTTCTCTCACTGGTTTCATAGGATTTGGGTCTAGCATCAGAGAATCAAAGTTTTGGATGCTACACCCCTCTTAATAGTAGGGTGGTCCTATGACTCAATAAAGAGAAGAAGAACAACAAAATAAATGCTACATCTTCACTTCATCTTCAATCTCCTCGGACGCGTCATCTTCATAGGACAGACACCGAACCAATTGCTTTACTTCAGCAAATTTTTTAGGGGTCACTCTTGTTAACATCATCTTCGGTGACAACCTTCGCTGCAACGCAGTGAGATTATCTTCGACGTTTGCATCAAACTCCTCGTGATCTCAGGGACCTGTTATTCTGTGTGCACTAGCAAACACATAAGTCCCATGCTGTTTATGTCAACAAACTCCAAAACATACGGGGCCTATCATTGCACCAACAATATTTTTACGAAACAATTGCAACTTAGGTTCAAACATAGTTGCTAAGATTTATTTGTATGTTTCTAAGGTATGGCATTTAGTTTCTCACGCATGGCTATACTTAAATCTCATGTATGCCATTTTAGGTAAGGCAAACATATGTTCAAAAGTAGCCCCCACTATCATGGCAAACTTACACCGCTTTTGTGTTTTTTTGCTCTACATCATGACAATTTTTCTACAAGTTTTCCTCTCTACATTGTCCATGGCATTTTTACTATGCATGATTTTTTGGCAATGTAGTAGATATCGACAAAAAAATTGTATACAACATGGTAATAAATTTTTGTACACTTCATGACAATAGGTACTTCATGTGTCATTGTGATTTTCGGTTTTGTACATTAAATAGTTTTGGACAATTTTTTACCTTTTAAATTTTTCTGTGAAAAACGGGATTGTGTTATGCCAGTAGGCCTAGCAAAAGACTTGGTCGACATGGGATTCGCGCCGGGAGGGGCTTCATATCAGACAAAGACGTTCGTGCGGAAATCGCTCATAGTGAACCTTTCGTTCGCCCCAGGGCTGCCATATATCGAACATCAAATCGGTATTTAAGTCCACTATGTCGATCTTTCTTTTTATGAAAAACAAATGATTTGTATTTTCGAACTGGGCCGCGGCTTTTCATGTTAGAATACTTTTATTAGCATCATAAACTTTATTCATCAAATGATAGCCAAATCGTTTACATAATGGTGAAGAATAAAGTCAGGATGACAGTTTCCCATGCTTCAGACTTGCCAGAACTAATACAATGTTTTGCTAAATCATCCGCGACAGAATTGGCCTCTCTACTACAGTGATAAAAAATAATACTAGCAAACTCCAGCACCAGAAGGGAGCACTCGGTATGATTGGCACGCCTGTTCCCATATATGTGTTTGGATCAGAGATGGCCTCAAGTGCATTGAGACAGTCAGACTCGACTGCCAAATTCGTGCACCCTGGATTTGCTCCAAGATTTAACCCATATCGAATAGCGATTAGTTCGGCTACTTCTACACTCGCCACATGCGATAATAGATGGGTCGCTGCACCTAGGAACTTACTGTGGTCATCTCAGGCAATGACACCACAAGATCCCGTGAACCTATCCGCATAAAAGAAGCATCAACGTTTATTTTAACAACTCCCACCGCAGGCTTCTTCCATGCATGGTCCCGCTTGCGAGTAGGCTGGTCCCGCTTGCGAGTAGGCTGATCTGGAGTGTTTGCTCGTAAAAAGTTTGTTGCTAAAACCTGGATTGTCATAGCTGCTTGTTGAGGCATCTGAGCTATCTCACCTTTTGTATGGATTCTCCTTTGCCACCAAATAAACCACATTGCTACAAGGGCGAGCTCATCTATAGGAATGTTATGTACTGCCGACTGCATCTGGATTAGGTTGTCAAGGTTAATAGAGCCCGATCGGTCCTGGCAAACCACCTGTTCAATCTCCTGTGATAGCCCTAGCTCCATCCAAATTGCGTGCCCCCATGTACAAGTGAACAAGCAATGATGTATATCTTCTAATCTAATGGAACAAATCAAACATTGCGGGATCAGAGGAATATGTCTTAGCAAGGACACCATAGCATGGAAGAACCTCCTTCAACACTTTCCAGCCAAAGTGCTTGATCTTCCCTGGTAGTCGCAGTTTCCAAAGATCTTTCCAAACTCCCTTTAATGAGGCACTACTTGGGCTAGTCCAATTCAAGTGCTGTCCAAACTCATGCTCAAATTCAACATGGTATGCCGAATGCACGGAAAAGGTCCCAGTCCTTGTATGTAGCCAAGCTACAAAATCTTCAATGACCTCCACATGAAGAGGAATGTAGAATTCTATGCACATCGACTGAAGAAAAGACGCTGCGAATAAGTGTCTCGTCCCATTTTATAATACTTTGTTTCACATACATAACTTTCTCATTTTTTTAAACTATTACTTGTTTCAAAACTCTATTATGTAAAATAGGTATGTATTTTAAATGGTACAAATGAAATATTTCTATTTATTAAACGCCCTAGATGTTGCAACTTACAACATGGTTAGTTGAGTCAGTCTTATTTGCGAGAGTTACTTAGCGGGCAACAGGAGAAGGTACTATACCATACATTTTAAAAAACGCCTTAAATTTTTAAAAAAGAGTAATAATTTATATTATGGTGTGCCAAATACAGAAAGAAAAAGAAGTGCGGCTTGATGTGCAGAATCTGGTCCGCTTACGAGTTAGTACAACTAGATGATAACCCCGCGCTTTGCTGCGGGATATCAATATGCAATACTCAAGATTCATGAGGTGCATTCTTAGAGGACACATAGGAGATGTGGAAATTCTGGTTAACTTTAAATATACATATTAAAATAAACAATGTAAGTAAACTTGGTATATTGTAGAAAGAATATATATAGTTGCAATCCAAAAAGAATATAATTTACTTCTCTTAGAATTACCCGGGAGTTCATTGTACTACAAACGTATGTACAACGAAACATGATAGCGAAATTTAAATAAACTAAATGGGTAACCAAATTCCGTATATGCATATCAATTTACAACAAACGACCAAAACAATAAAAATACTTTTACTGCATGAAAGACGACCTACACATACACATAAATACACCATGTGTTTGGCAAGTCTGTATGCACGATCTTTGTTTGCAGCAGTGTTAGCATCACGTGTGTATGTTACATGCTACTCTGAAGGAGATACATGGTAGCTGATACAAAAGAGAGATGAACTTATTACAGAAATGTACGAATAACATAACCATAAATTGGAAGAACACAAATGTGGGCATAATACAATTGGTAGTGGAGTATTAGCGCTGGGAAAAAGCTTTTGCATTTTGCAAGCTTCTTGAATATACATATATCGGACTAAAAAATTGCTAGATGAAAATAGTGTATGGTTAGTAAGATGTCTGCTTCTATTTTGATCACAACTCTTTGATGGACATTAGAAAAGAATCTGCACAGAGGGCAGGAAAAGCAATAATAAAAGTATAGATCAAAGCTTCTCTCAACAAAAATAGTAATTGGGTGGTCACGAACCATGGCAGTATTGTATCATACCTATGAAGATGAGACAAAAGAAATTACTCCCAAGGTAGATAGCTGAGAATCCATAAGATAAATAGGATTATAAATTTACTGAACTCCTTCTGTTCCAAAATCCAATAATATGAACTGCTACATGAACTAACTAATGAAAACATGTCTAGCTTGAAAAGAATGACCAAATTAATTGTAGAAAATTCACACGTACCGTAGCATAGGACTGAAGATTTCCGGGCCTTCATGAACCTAATTAACCTCTGTTAAGTGGTGTATGCATGTGGCAGTTCTCAATATCATCCACTGAGGTGGTCGGGAGATTATAATAGGTGTTGATGATCGGTGTGGTGGTCTGCATGGAAATCCATGACCTCGTTGAACAGAGGAACCATGTGAAAAGAAAAATCTGGGACATCTGTATATTTGCCTACTCTTATAAACAAAAGTGTTCTATAAGAATATTTATCAGAAATGTGATCAACTAATTTAGTTATGGTCGTCAACGAACCTTGGCACTGTTGTAACAAAGTGGCTTATATACAATCAATGTAACCAATATCCTGCTAATAAATTAAGTTTGGGGAAAATATGATAACACACACGTGTGACTCATAATTCTAACTTCGACTCGTCTCTGAAAAAAACTCAAGGGAGGCACAACATAACTAATGTACAGGCAAGTGTAGGATACCGTAAAGAAGCAGCAGCGTAGAGGAAGTCTGGGAGGAGGGATCAGGAATAACCTGGTAGGAAAAGGGGATTGAAACAGGTCGCAGATGTGGCCACCACGCGCGACACCAACAGAAGATGCATTTCCACAACAGGGATTCAGGTTTGCCCCATCAATCTCGTTGACTTTCCCGCAGGTATGTTAGGAGCCCCTGTAGCCCATACGCATACTTGGGCTTCACATGGGCCAGGCCCGGCTACCGCTGCTGTCTACAAGTACACGAAGGGAAAGCAGCAACCGATGATCCAAGTTGGATCAGGCAAACGGCAACGGCGGCTCCTGTCTTCCCCTACCTCCTGTTCTTCTCCTTCCTCCCTCCTCAATTCCCTTGTACTCGAGCATGATTCTCTGTAATGGAGTGATTCGCGAGTTGGAACCTAACATCTGGTATCAGAGCCCTCTCACCACCCTTCCAAATTCGTCCAAATTTCTTCCCCATTTTTTCCCCACCACCACCACCATGAATTCCGAGCTGAAGGCCTACCTGGACAAGCTCCACGCAGAGACTAGGGCACAATACGCTGAAATCCACAAGCAACTCCATCTTCAGGAGGCCCTGCTCACCAAGCCCTCCACGGGAGCACGGCCTCCGCCCCTGACACGCTCGGCCGAAGGCATCTCCATCGACACCATCCCTGAGGTCGTCACCGACGCCTTCTCCGCCACCACCCATGCCCAGAAGGCCCCCGCGGTCACCCATGATGCAGCCCCGATCTGCATAGCGACGGCGCCCGTCACCTGTTCGACGGAGTGCTCGACCCAGGTCGACGCCATCGTCAGGTTCAACGAGGCCCACGAAGCCGCCACCACCATCCGCCTCGGGCCCTTGGTCGACCTCGTCCACCAAGAGGTCGAGCAGCTCGCACCTGTGCAGGCAACCGCCTCCATCCGCACCGGCACTCCCTCTACCGTCGAGGTCGTTCCTCCCGTGGCGGCCATCACCGACGTCGACCCTAAGGCTAGCGTGCAGGAGCGGGATGACTCACCACTGCCCTCCATCAACACCCTGACCCCAGCAGCGACTGAGATGGACCACATCATGGTCCTTATCGTCTCCAGCAGCCTTACTGCACTGGCGCCGACCAAGTGCTCGACAGAATACGCCGTTCACGTTGGCGACTGGGTGAAGCCCCTGTTCGCCCTGAGTATGTTCTACGCAACCTATGCACCATCCAGCTTAACTCACCTTGATCATCTAGAACCCCTGCGGCACCCGTCACAGATTGCACAAGCAGAATATGGCACTCACCTTGTGGACAAGAGCAAAAATTGGGGCCTATCACCACTGTGGCAGGGGATCGAGCAACCATGGCCGCCACCTTCGCGAGTGCGTATCGGATATATGGGACACCTATTCAGGCCAAGGCCGTGGCCGTCGCTCAGATATCATTCAGATGCATGCTACCCTGAGGAGCGATGTTCAGGTATAAGTAGTCATGCACATGAAGTTTCCTGGTTCTTTCCTTGGCTAGTTCTGTTGCTATTCAGAAATGTGATTTTCCTTCAAGTTTCTTGTTGTGAGATGATTCCAATGGAAGAGGCTGTCAGTTTCCAATCTGTTGAGATTTTGCAACATATATCTGATGACCCAAGGTTGCTCCTGTGGTCACCAACTAGTGCAGAGAGTTTAGTCAAGACAGTGGTGCAGGAAATACTTTGCAATGGAATCTTGCATATTTTTTCCGGCAACGGCAGAGCGGTACAGGGTTATGATGGAACCAAGCTCCGACCAAGACCATGGCCACTGTTCGAGATCAATCAGGAGACCATCCAGTTGAAGCTACAACGAACAATATTTCCAGGTAATTGCCAAGCAGTACATGTGGTGTTCGAGCAATACCTATGTGGTCAGCTTTATCTAAATGTACTGAGCATGTCAGTGTATGAGCAAATTTTGAATCACATGGAAATTCAAGGGAGTGGCCATTTCTCTACAAAATGTAGCTCTCTTTGGGATCTTCTGTCGATTTTGATCGTCTGGCCTATTTGTTGTTGTGAACAACCCTTCAGTTATTTGCAAGGCGCACATCCACAGTTTTGGCGTCCATTGGAAGGTGCTGCCTATTTCTGTGATCGAGTAACATGTATTGCTGAACATGGAAAGATGGGTTCAGAGGGAACACAGAGGAGGCAAGTTAACTGTGAGAATCTGTTGACTTGTGCATCCTATATGGTGCTGCTGCTGGAAGGTACTAATTGTTGGGAACCCATACCCAAATTACATTGGAGAACATTGCTTCAAATAAATCAGTGGTGGAGACGAAAAATGATACGACAGTATGGGGTCAGGAAGGCTGCATGTGTGTAATTTGAATGCCGCTCGGCAATGAAGACGCATCGACTTCGACTGTAATTCTGGGGAGCAGTTGTTTCACTTGGTTTGCAAGTTCCCATTCGACGAAACACCCATGGCAATTCCCTGCTTCAGCCATTACCAGTATTCAGGCCCTATTTCACATGAATACTTTTACTGCATCTGTGACTATACTGAAGATTTATTCACAGATGTTTCAAGATTGGATTGCTCCATTGCCTGGCAGTAAGTTAGCTAGTTCTTGTCACTTTGAGCAGTTCTGGGATCCTAGCACCGGCAACAACACCTTGTCACTTTGGATTTCTGACTCATTGGAAGAGATTGCTCACTGTCGGGAAATGTTGAGTGGTGGCCTAAATTCAGTGGATTCCATGGCGTTCTCTTATGACAAGCAAGTTCCTTTTCAAGCAGGGAGGGGTGTCATCGTAGTCATTGCCGTCTTCACTCAAGGCTCCGTCGACCACGAATACTACTCTTGCTTCGACCACGACAGCATTGGCACCGTCTACGCCATCGGCACCTTCTTCGATCGGGTCTCCACGGGCCGCGACTTCTATGCCCAACTCGCTGAAGTCTACCCCAACTTCGGCTACCACCACAACCCCGACCAAGTCGAAGAGCATCAGTTGCAATGGGATCCGGGTGGCTCTCAGAGGCATCGGCTTGGGGTCAAGCCGAGTCTCAAGGAGGGAGGGATGTTAGGAGCCCATGTAGCCCATACGCATACTTGGTGGGCTTCACATGGGCCAGGCCCGGCTACCGCTACTGGCTACAAGTACACGAAGGGAGAGCAGCAACCGATGATCCAAGTTGGATCAGGCAAACGACAACGGCGGCTCCTGTCTTCCCCTACCTCCTGTTCTTCTCCTTCCTCTCTCCTCAATTCCCTTGTATTCGAGCTTGATTCTCTGTAATGGAGTGATTCGCGAGTTGGAACCTAACAAGGTACATGCTCAATTGGTGCCTCACCATTGACCCTCTTTGGATCGTTGTCTTGGTCTCCCTTATGTTCCTCAAGAAAGATCTGCATTGGAGATGCGCCTAACCAAAACCCATCTGTTAATCTCCCTGACACAATTTCAGAGCAAAGGTGCAGACACCAACCTTATATTGGAGACAATGGGAGCGATGCCACTCCCCTGTTTTAAGGGAAATTTTGGAGCGGGCAAGAGAAGTCATTGAGAGGCGGCGGCGGTGTCGCTTCCGGGTTGTAGCCTTGTAGGACTCTGGTGGGGGTTGCCCGTGAGGAGGCGGAGTCGTCGATGTGGCCGGGGTTGTGCGCGTCGAGGATGCAGGGTAGCGGGGCGGTGGTGGAGGTCGTCCTCTCGGTGGAAAACTGGCCGATGCACCTAGATCCGTGGAGCTCAATCTTTGTTGGCCGGAGGCGGTGGCAGTGGCGGCCCTGCACCGAATCTGGTGTGTGATGAGGGGCACCACCCGGTGGTGGGTTGTAGGCGGCAAATCCTAAACGGCGCTCGCTGCGCCCGTTACAGTACGATTACCCTAAGTGGTTTTGCTGCTTTCATGAGACCTCCTATGTTTGAGGGTATCCACTAAAAGAGGTGGCGCATGAGAGCAGTCTTATGGTTTCAAACCATGAGTTGCTATGACGCCATTCTCGGCAAACCTGAAGGGGAGCTTGATGCTCAACAGGCGCAAGCCTTTCAGAAAATGGATACTCTGTTTAAGGCTGCTCTCTTGAGTGTTCTTGGTGAGAACATAGTTAATGCTTATGCGTCAATTGATAATGGAAAAGATATGTGGGATGCACTCGAGGCCAAGTTTGAGGTCTCGGATGCTGGCATTGAGCTGTACATCATGGAGCAATTCTATGATTACAGGATGACTGAAGAGCGCTCCGTGGTTGAGCAAGCTCATGATATATAGTCATTTGCTAGAGAACTTGAGCACTTCAGTTATATGCTACCGGACAAGTTTGTTGCCGGAGGTATCATCACTAAGCTTCCTCCTTCATGGAGGAACTTTGCTACCTTGCTGAAGCATAAGAGGCAGGAGTTTTCCGTCCCGGATCTCATTGGCACTCTTGATGTGGAAGAAAAGGCGAGAGCAAAGGACACACGTGCTCGAGGTATTGAGGGAGGATCTAGTGCCAATGTGGTATAGAAGCAAAACTTCCAGCCCCACAAGTTCAAGAACAAGGGCAAGTTTGATGGAAAAGCAAAGTTTGATGGGAAGAACCAGGTTGTACAACACACGAACTTCAAGAAGAAGAATGGCAAGAAGAAAGGTGCTTGTCATGTGTGTGGGGATCCTGATCATTGGGCTCCTAGTTGCCCTAATCGCTATGACAAGCGTCATCCTGGAAAAGGCGGCAAGACCGCTAATGTTGTCATTGGAGACACTGACATGAAGGATGCTGGGTATGGTATATTTCCCACTATTCTTTCAGTATGTCATTCTCCTGACTGGTTGATTGACACGGGTGCTAATGTGCATGTATGCGGTGATATTTCCATGTTTTCGTCTTATCAGACCGCAGGGACTTCAACCGTGCTGATGGGTAACGGTTCAATTGCTTCTGTTCGTGGTGTTGGCACGGTCGATCTGAAGTTTATTTCGGGGAAGATCGTGCGGCTGAAGAACGTGCATTATGTCCCCTCCGTCAATAAAAATCTTATTAGCGGATCTCTTCTGTGTAGAGATGGCTACAAGCTTGTCTTTGAGTCGAATAAATTTGTAATATCCAAGTATGGAACCTTTGTTGATAAAGGCTATGAGTCAGGAGGTCTGTTTCGTTTATCCTTATCAGACGTTTGCAATGAAGTTGTTAATCATATTTGCAACAATAGTGAATCCAATGTGTGGCATTCACGTCTTTGTCATGTTAACTTTGGTTGCATGTCGCGACTAGCGAAGTTGAACTTAATCCCTAGTTTCACCACTGTCAAGTGTGTGTGCAAGCTAAGCAACCTCGTAAGTCTCACACGACTGCGGAAACGAGAAATCTTGCACCACTAGAGCTCATACATTTAGGTCTATGTGAAATGAATGGTGTTTTGACAAAAGGTGGAAAAAATATTTCATGACATTAATTGACGACTCCACTAGATACTGCCGTGTGTATCTTCTGAAATCTAAGGATGAGGCTTTGAACTTTTTCAAGATCTATAAAGCTGAAGTGGAAAACCAACTTGATAAAAAAATCAAGAGGCTTAGGTCCGACCGTGGTGGAGAGTATTTTTCCAATGAATTTGATGCTTTTTGCACGGAACATGGTATAATCCATAAGAGGACGCCTCCCTATTCACCTCAATCAAATGGGGTAGCCGAAAGAAAGAACCGTACTCTAACTGATTTGGTTAACGCCATGTTAGACACATCGGGTCTCTCCAAGGCATGGTGGGGGAGGCGATATTGACGGCATGTCATGTCCTAAACCGAGTTCCCACAAAGAACAAAGAGATAACTCCATTCGAGGAATGGGAGAAGAAAAGGTTAAAACTCTCTTATCTACGAACATGGGGCTGTTTGGCGAAAGTCAATGTTCCAATTCCAAAGAAGCGGAAGCTTGGACCAAAGACTGTGGATTGTGTTTTCCTGGGATATGCTTTTCATAGCATTGGCTATAGATTCTTGGTTGTAAAATCTGAGGTATCTGACATGCATGTCGGTACGATCATGGAGTCGAATGATGCGACTTTCTTTGAAGATATTTTTCCCATGAAGGATATGGCTACCTCATCTAATCAGGAGATGCCTAGTTCATCGAATCAGGAACCAGTTACAATTACCGAACCTACAATTTCGATGGAACACTTTGAAAGTCCTGTGGAGGAGAACAATGAAGTTCCTATTAGGAGCAAGAGACGGAGGACTGCAAAGTCCTTTGATGATGATTTTCTTGTGTATCTCATAGATGACACTCCCAGTTCTATTTCAGAGGCCTATGCATCTGAAGATGCTGACTACTGTAAGGAAGCGGTTCGTAGCGAGATGGATTCCATCTTGGTGAATGAAACTTGGGAGATAACTGATCGTCCTTATGGGTGCAAACCTATAGGATGCAAATGAGTATTCAAGAAGAAGCTTAGGCCTGATGGTACTATAGAAAAGTACAAGGCTCGGCTCGTGGCTAAGGGTTATATCCAAAAGGAAGGTGAAGACTTCTTTAATACTTACTCACCTGTGGCTCGACTGACCACTATTCGAGTTCTACTTTCACTAGCTGCCTCACATGGTATTCTCGTTCATCAAATGGATGTTAAGACTGCTTTCCTAAATGGAGAGTTGGACGAGGAAATTTATATGGAACAACCAGATGGGTTTGTAATAGATGGTCAGGAAGGGAAAGTATGCAAGTTGCTGAAGTCTTTGTACGGACTTAAACAAGCACCCAAACAGTGGCATGAGAAGTTTGAAAGAACTTTAACAGCTGCAGGCTTTGTTGTAAACGAAGCTGACAAATGTGTGTACTATCGCCATGGTGGGGCGAGGGAGTTATCCTTTGCTTGTATGTTGATGACATACTGATTTTTGGAACAAATCTGAATGTTATTAAGGAGGTCAAAAATTTCCTATCTCGTTATTTTGAGATGAAGGATTTAGGAGTGGCTGATGTCATTCTGAACATCAAGTTGTTGAGAGACGATGATGGTGGGATTACATTGCTTCAATCTCACTATGTGGAAAAGATCTTGAGTCACTTTGGCTACAGTGACTGCAAGCCCTCTCGAACACCTTATGATGCAAGTGTGTTACTTCGAAAGAATCGAAGAATTGCTAGAGACCAATTGAAGTATTCTCAGATTATTGGCTCGCTTATGTACTTAGCCAGTGCTACAAGACCTGACATCTCTTTTGTTGTTAGCAAACTGAGTCAATTTGTCTCAAAACCAGGAGATGTGCATTGGAAAGCTCTAGAAAGAGTTTTACGTTATTTGAAATGCACTGCAAATTATGGAATTCACTACAACGGACATCCAAAGGTGCTTGAAGGGTATAGTGACTCAAATTGGATCTCAGATGTTGATAAGATAAAGGCCACAGGCGGTTATGTATTCACTCATGGAGGTGGCACTGTTTCTTGGAAGTCTTGCAAGCAGACCATCTTAACGAGGTCAACAATGGAAGCAGAACTCACAACACTAGATACATCTATGGTTGAAGCAGATTGGCTTCACCGGCTCTTGAATGACTTGTCGGTTGTTGAGAAACCTGTACCGGGTGTCCTTATGAACTGCGACAATCAAACTGTGATCACGAAAGTGGGCAGCTCAAAGGATAACATGAAGTCATCAAAACATGTTCAGAGAAGGTTAAAATCTGTCAGGAAAATGAAAAACTCCGGAGTTATTGCGTTGGATTATATCCAAACGTCTAAAAATCTGGCAGATCCTTTTACCAAGGGTCTATCACGTAATGTGATAGATAATGCATCGAGGGAGATGGGTATGAGACCCACAATATGAGTTGTTCACAGTGATAACCTATTCTGTGTGATCGGAGATCCCGTGAATTAGATGTGAAAGACAAGCTGTTAGTCAACTGAGAGGAGAGTATCCTTACTATTCACAATACCACTCCATGAAGATGCAATACTCTCCTAATCTGCATGACAGGTTGATGTATATCTTAATGTGTTCTAAGTGGCTTATTTAAACAGAGATGTTATCCTGCAGAACATCTTTTGAAGAACACACCTATATGAGTCTGATTGTCAAATGTCGCAATCTATGAGAGTAGGGTTCTTTTTAGTAAACTCATGAAAGGTCACGGAGTATGACGCATAAGCTCCACCCGCGAAGAAGATGCACGGTAGTCACGTATCGGTCAAGGCTTTATGTGAAGCTGGATTCTTAGAAAACTTGCAGTTTAAGGCCCAGTCCACTGTTCAAGTTGCTTACTAGTATAGCATAGAGTTCTAGGTGGAAGTTTAACTTAACAGTCTCTACTGCAGTACCGGTATATAAAAACAGTGTTTTGGAACCAAAGGCAAATTTCTGTGTGCCTCTGGGATCTGGATCTGGTGGGGGATTGCTGGAATTTAGTCTATTTTAGGCAGCCCAATAACTATTTCAGAAATTCCTAATAAATCCTAGAGGCCCACTTAGCTCATTTGTGCAAGGCAAGGGATACTAATAAAGTTTAGTCCCACATTGGTAGTTTAGTAGGAATTGGACCTCCTTATAAGGAAGGTTCTTTCCCCACTTGTATGAGCATGAGAACAAGAGGGATATTCACGCGCGCTCCTCCTCCGTCGCCCGCCTCGCCACGCCACGCCTCGCCGCGCCGCGGGTTGCGGGAATGAGCCGAGCCAATATCTAAATTTTTGCCACGCACTACGGGTATACGAAAGGTCACACGGAAGCTGAAAAGATTTTTGCGAAAGTGAAGTTCGAATGCGAATGGTGCAGCCCTTCGGCCGCTGGCTGTTCGCTTCGTCTCTGTCTCTTCGTTTCGTTGCCCTCTCGCCTCCTTCTCTTGCGCCTATAAAAGGGAGGTCGCTCCTCCCAGAGAGACGCATCGGAACCTCTTTTCTCACCACAAGTTTCTGAGCACTGCGCTGCTGCTACGATCTTCCCCATCCCGTCTTGCGGCGCATCCCATCTTGCGGCGTGCACCGTAGGTCGGGACAGTAGGCCTCCGAAACCGCACCTTTTGAGTCCTGTACGAGAGAAGGGTGATAAGGTTTTTGAGGAGCGCTCAGCGCGACTACTGGCTGCTTCATCACTTCCACTGCTTCCCCGACGATGACTTCTTCCCCGACGACTACGATTTCCTCGACGACATGGCAGGCGAGGACACCGAACCAAGTCCAGCACTTCCACTGCTACTGTCTCGTACGTGTTCTTACTCTTTCTGTTAGATGTCATGACATAGTTCTTTGCTTTACTTTCCGTCCTACATGTGTTAGGTTCTACTTCATATATGCAACTTCATCTAGTGTCTGTTCTAGATGTGTTTAGTTCAAGTTCATATATGCAGATGCTCTTTACCTTCTCTCTGTCTGAACGCATGATTTGTTTTATCTCTACATATTAGTGATGCTTTATCTAGTATTTCTGTTAATAAAATCATTCGGTAAATTGTTCATATTTCCAACAGGAAGACCATACGCAAAAGGCACTGTGGCTCAAGTCGCTGTTCCGGAGCACTTGGGTCTTTTCGACAGTCTATTGCCGTGGCATCAGCAATGGTACAAGCAAACAGTGGCCTAGACGTTAACGCAACCCCGAAACGAAAGCACACGGACGAATGAAGCTGGCCAAATCCAAACCTACCCACCCACCACTGCATCCGAACAAAGTAGACGCACCGTGGCACCCCCGGAGTCCCGACAGCAACGCGATCCAGTAGAACCGAGCGGGAGAGAGGTACGTACTAGATGAAAGGGAGGAACGGGGCCGGGTAGCGGCGCAGTGTGAACGAGAATCCCCGGTGTGGTGCGCGCTTCGGAAAAGAATATCAAATCCACTGAGGATGACGAGCTAGCCTTTCCTTTTCATTCCAGACTTTCTTCCCGCACGACCATGAAAACGCCGAGCGAGCTCCACTAGCTTCGTGTAACTTCTGCTGCAATCTTCTAGCACTCGCTTTGGCTTTGCCTTTGCCTCGTGGGTCGATGGATCTACGTCCAACTTGGAGTACTTAATCCGGCAAAGCCTCGGAGCATTATTCCAGCACGCCAGGCCAAAAGGCGCTGGCCCCTTTCTGTTTCGGGCAACTTGCGCATGCAGGCCGCGGGGCCCCGACAACATGTCAGGTACTACTACAACTAGCAATAGAAAATGAGCAAAGCAGACCAACCCCCAACGCCCACGCCCATGGGAGCATGGAGCACCACCGCTACCGCTACCACTACGCCTACGGTCTACCCCACGGCGTTCGACGTTCTCCAGCGGAAACTTCTTGTTCTAGAACCTTCATCTTCTTTCGCTCACTGCTGGCTGGGGCTGTCAGGCTGCGGCCCCGCGTTGTTCTCCGAGCGGCAGCAGATATTTCTCGCTCTAGAACCTTCCGTTGTTCCTTCACTGGTAGCTGCGGGGCCGGTTGGGCCTGAGGTGGTAGAGGCTCTGCACCAGCTCGTCCACCTCATCGTCCACGTCGTCGTCCACCTCGGCGCCGCTCGCCTCCCCTCCCCCGCCCCCGCCTGCCTCCCGATGCCTCTCCTCCAGGCCCAGGCTCAGCAGCTCCTTCCAGAAGCTCTCCGTGTCCTCGCCGTCCGCGCGCCTGCCCTCGCCGCCGTCGGCGAGCCCGGGGCCGTAGCCTCGCGCCGGGGCGCCGTAGCTGCTCTCGCCGTTGCGGGGGAGGAGGTACTCGATGGGGCGGCCGCGCTTCTTGGAGAGGAGCGCCTCCGCGAGCTCCTTCCGCCGGCTCTGGTCCTGCCGCTCCACCAGCATCTGCAGGAAGCTGGGGCTCTTCATGGCGCGCGCCAGGAACACCGTCATCTGCTGCTGCTTCTGCTCCGTGGCGGCCAGGCGCGCCTCCATCTCCTGCATCTGCGCGCGCGTCGCCTGCTGCTCCTGCCGCAGCTTCACCACCTCCGCGATCAGGGTGCCCTTGTCGCGCTGCAGCCGCTGCACCTTGCCCTCGGGCCCGAAATGCCCCACCTCCAGGCACGCACCCTGCTGTTGCCCCTGCTGCAGCAGCGCCGGCGTGCCCGCCGGCGACGACTGAGGCCGGCGCCGCCTGATCGTCTTCAGCAGCTCCTTCTGCCCCCGCAGGAACCCCTCCGCCGCGAACTCCCACCTGTCCGGATCAACCTTCCTGAACCCCTGCGATGCAACACAAACAACCCAATCGGGTTGAGTTTTTCTGGAACAAAACCAATCAGGTTCGGTTCGAATTACATTGCATCACATTTTGCCAAGCAATCGCCATGGATAGATGGATGGATGGATACTGGTACAGCAAGAACAATGCGTACACCAATCGGCAGAAACTTACATAGGTGTTGAGCTGGCGGACGAAGCTGGAGAAGTTGCTGTGCTTGAAGTAGCGGGGGAGGAGCACCATGGAGAAGGCGTGGGCGTCCCACACCACGAAGGTGTTCCCGGCGACGCCCCATGACACGATGGTGTCCGTGCTGTGGTCGTCCACCACCTCGTACGTCTTGTTCAGGAACGGGGTAGGGCAGGCCTCGCCGAGGCCGTCCATCGGCCGCGGCAGCTCCGCCAAGGCGCCGCCGCCGGCCCACGAAGATGGGGAAGAGCCCCAGGAAGACGGGGATGAGCCCCACGAAGACGGCGAGTATCCATCAGCAGCACCTCCGGCGAAGTCAAATTCCTCCTCTTTCACAATGCCGTGAAAGGGGTCCATGATCAAACGACCAAACAAACTCTAGAGAAAAATTGGACAGAGGGGATTACTGAGCACCGGTGATCGATCGGACCAAGGAAAACGAGGTCCAGAAAGAATCAAGAACCGGCCAAATTAACAGAAGGCGATCTTCGCTAGAGAAAATGTCGCCCTCCTCCAGACTCCAAAGAACCAAACCCGAAAGTTTCTGAATCAAAATACCAAAAACAAAATTCAGAACCGCAAGATTAGCAATCAATCAGGGGCTACCCGAAGGTGGTTGCAAAATGAAGGGGAAAAGAATCTGCAGTAGTCAAAGTTTGAGCAATCGTCCGAACTAACAATGCTGTGGTTGACCAATTCAGGGGATCTCAGCTCCTCCTAAAATGGCAGAGCTCCCCATTGACGCCCGGAAGCAGCTGCAAGAGGAGGGTCGGAGGAGGGCAAATGTAAAATCGGAGAGTACAAGAAGAGAGAAGGAACAAGGACGGAGAGAGAAGAAGCAGACCAGACCAGACCGGGGACGGAGAAGAAGGGAGAGGAAAGTACAGTACTATCCCTTCACGCTTCGTACTTGAGGCGCTTGAGCGAGCTCGTCAGAAGAGGCGCACGGTCACCGCCCATTTATACAGCCCACGTACCAACCCGCCGGGGCTTCCAATTCCGAAAGATCGAGACGGTTCTGGAAGGATTGGAACCATCCCCGGGGCTGGCTTATCCTGTGTGACGTGGCCGGGGAGAGTTCTGGAAGGCCCGGAGCGGGGCGATGGTTCTGGAAGGCTCGAACAAGTAGCCGCTTATCTTATTGCAGGCTGCCGGCGTCGCTTTGCGCCAGCCGGGCGGGACCGGGCGGCCATTGACCGCCGCCTCCGCGCGGAAAGCGCGCCAAATTGGCTGGCCGCGTGGCGCGCCCTCGTGACGCGATGCGCCTACAGTGGCCGTGGTCGACCGGGATATTTCCCCCCGGGGAGGTCGGCGGCCTCGCTGTCGACGCCCGGGGTACGCACGCGCTTTCTTTTTTGCCTGCGAGCTCAGTTGTTTATGCGGCGCCGTGAGCTTTTGCAGCGGGGAAAGCTTACGCGGCGTGCCTTGTCTGTTGCGGTTGCACGGGAGAGCACGAGGAGGGTTGGGGATTTTTCTATCGAGGGGGGCTCTGGGCCAGCTCCCAGCCGTCGTCGTCGGCCCAGAACTTCCTAAGAGAGAGAGAGAGAGAGCCGCGCCATTCAGCCCGTGGAGTGGATCCGGGCTGTACGGCCTTTTCGTTTACCTGCGGACGCCCCACGAACAAGAGCGAGCGAGCTCGGGCGCGCTTGGCGCAAGACCGCAGCAGGCAGAGAGGCCACGAACTGGGCGGGCTCGCATGGCCTTCTAGCGCGCGCGCGCGCAAGCCGGGCAGCGTTACGCTTCCTCTCGGGCTCGTCGTGCGCGCGGCGCGGCTGCCGTCTCCGCCGCGGCGCTCCGGCCACCGGCGCCCGTGCGGGCCGAGGCGACCCGCTGGCCATGCCGTGGCCGCGTCTGGACGTGCGCCGCCGCCGTGTGGGCGGGCAGCTGTCCAGCGTGCGCCCCGGTGCGCAATGCTCACCATTCGGCCGGCACAACACGGCGACCGGCCTTCAACTCTCCGCTCTCACTCGTGGTTGGGGACGGTGGGGAAAATGAACACACGGCTAGCTCACCCAGAAGCTCGACCTCGCCGCTCCCCATTTCGCTTCTCGTCGCCATATATAGATAGAGAGACAGCCGCTTGAACGGTGCGGTGGGCGCCGCGCGCTGGCCATTGGACACCTGTGTGGTGCAAATCGCTTGCAGCGGAGATATTTCCGCCGGAGTGGAAAAGGAAACCGAGCATTTCTCTAGACTTTTCTTTATCGAGAAGGCCCAAACGGAGGCCCATGACTTCAGGAGGAACCGGCTCGTGAGTTAAAAAAAAACAATGTTAAAATCTGACGTGAGATTAAAATCAAACTTTTTATTATGGCAAATTATATTATCATCACAGCATGACAATTGTCATGGCGCAACAATATACTCCCTCCGTTTCTAAATACTAGATGATACCCCGCACGTGTTGCGGAAATGTTTTGCAATATATCCAGTTAGAATTGGTTGTATGCAACATGAATATTTGAAGAATATATGATATGAGAAGCTGAAAATAAATATGATTTGTGGTGTTTGATTATTGTATAATGTAAATATCATAATATAATGTAAATTTTCATGCATGTTTGCATGTTGAGGTGGTTTTTTATTATGCATGATTGCATGTTGTGTTGGACCTTTCTTCATGCATGTTGAATGATGAGGTGGCATACTTGCATGTTGAGAGAAATGGACTAGTGGGGGCTAGCTATTTAGATATAGAAGATTTGTCTTTTTAGAAATTTCAACAAGTGACTACATACGGAGCAAAATGAGTGAATCTACACTCTAAAATATGTCTATACACATTCGTATGTGGTAACCATTTGATATCTCTAAAAAAACAAATATTTAGGAACGGAGGGAGTAATTATTTAAAAATTTGACATCAGATTTAAGCAAAATCCTAACACCTTATATGAGTTAAATGCCCAATTGATACACTAAGGGTATCTCTAACATATCAAACTCGATGTTAGAGATACCCTTAAGTTTGCTCTTTTTGCCCTAAAACTTGAGGAGTAAAAGTTTTACACAGATTAAACACGGCCGATCCCCTAAACCCAAAACTTTAATAAATCTAAATTTTTGACCCCTAAAACATGCCCTCACTCAAACTTGCCCTCACTTTCTCTCACTCAAATTTAGTCCAGTTGTAGGCGTTTGGACTAAAAATATGGAGTTGCATGCCTCCAGACCGACCACGCCACCACCGCTAAAACTAGTGTCGTCAGCCGTCCGCCGCCCCGGTGACCTGGAAAATGAAACCCCGATCAGCTCCTGCACCTCCGGCGACCCTTATCAGCGTTGGAATCCGGACAACGACGACAAATTCAACGAAGAGCATCTCGCCGGGGGCCCACGAAGGCAAGGTCGTCATCGTTGTGTCTCCTCCGCTTCACTGTCACCCAGAGCTCCGCCACCTCCTTCCTTAGCTTCTCGTTCTCTCTACTCACCTTCTCTGTCGTTCCCCGTGCAACGTCGGACGCTGGCTTCACCGCCCGCCTCTCCATCGTGACCTTGCCCACGGAGCGAAGGCTTGAGGGCCAGTGAGAAGGAGATGGCACTCGCTGCTTGACGATCATGGTGATGGTCGAAGCATCATGCACGGAGGGGCCTTCGCCAGCGCCGTACCTGAGAACGAGCGAGACAAAGAGCAGAGAGGAGCCTGCAGGATGGTTCCATGTGGAGCATAGGCGGAGGGATGGGAGCGCAAGAACGAACATGGCGAAGGACAATGTGGAGGTCGGCCGTGTGTGCAACGGTGAGCAAGGCGATGGGGAGCTTCGCATGGGGCAACGACCCATGTTGTCCTGGAGCTTCAACGAGGCCTTCATGGTGTCGTGGCCGAGCGCCGCATGGTGTGACACGTCGGTTCTTTTGTTTACAAGGCATTCTATGTTGCACGAGGCGCTGTTATTTCGCGGTTGTAGCCCATGACGTGCGTGTGATTGTGTGCATCACTCTCACATCTTCAGCGATCCTCATCAGCACCGTGCTTAGGTGCATGCTCCGGTGTGCCAATACCAACTGCCAACCATGCTTCTCATTCACCTCTCTCGCTCTAAGTGCTCGCTGATCCCTTCTTCCTCGACTCCGGTGACACCATGTGAACCCACATATCTTTGTGGGTAGAAGATTTTTGGGATAGGGAATCTGCTAGTTGCTGAAGAGTGATTTCCATAACAAAAATAGTAAAGTGTGATAGGGAGCACTTTTAAGCACCCCTTAGCGAGGCTCTTTAGGCTCAAATAGACCATTTCCTCATATGTAGGCCTGAATCAGTGCAATTTACATTGTGAGGCGGGGGGTTGTTGGCTGGGATTTTTTGGGCGGTCAAAAGGATGTAGAACATACCTCAGAGCCTGCATTACCTCAAAGAGACTCTACTGGGCCATACTCTAGGGAAATGCCAAAAGTGCACTGGGAACAAACATGCCCTAACTTGTCCTGACACTGACCCTACAAAACTTGTCCCATCACTCACTTTATTTCACCTACTCGAAAATGCCATGTTTACCACACTAAACTTGTCCAACACGCTGCATCTTGTATAAATCCAGTCGAAACTAGGTGAGGAGACGATGTGTGGCCCACTGAGCCAGCTGTTTTTTTACAAAACCCCATGTCCACTGTGTGTGCTCCCTCGTGTGGCTATGCACTTTTTGTTTTTCTAGAAAGGATCCCATAATCTACTGAATTGGTATCCCATATTCATATTTTGTTTCTTGTTCTCTCTCAACACGTGTCCCTAGTCCAGTGATTTGAGGGCAGCAACGCCATTATGATGGCCTGGCCCGATAGTGACGACTTGTGTGGCATTGGCGACATTTACCATAGGGCTCTCCCTCGTTCTTCATTGAGCGAGCTCAGGTGATGACGGCTCATGGACAGAGCATACTTCGATAGTGACTAGGACATACTTCAACAGAATGGTCAAATTTGCCAATTTTTTCATCCACATTTGCCATGCTTTGTCCCATACCTCATTAAACCATATACTAGTAGATCTTAACTACATTCATTATCAGAATAACATGAATTCAATAGGGGATGGGAGGGAGGGGATACAATTTTCATTCGATCTTCACAAACCCTAACTTTTTGATTAGATTCGTCGTTGCTTCCTACTATCACAAGTGAATACCAAAGATTAAGCTACCTTGTCACATCCAACAATAAAATTTGCCATTTCTAACAAAAATTTAGCACTCCAACCACCCCCAAAACCCTATCATCAATCAAAATCCGCAAAAAGAACTTAGAAGAATGAGTACTAACCACAATTCAGAGGCTCTCCGCTGCATGGACCAAGCTCTGCCAGAGTATGGTTTCTTCGTCGCTTCGTTTTGTTTGTTCTGAACTGAGTGAGTGAGAGAGAGAGAGATGTAAAATACTATAAATGATGAGGTCGACATTTTTTAAAGCCACGCCTCCTCGCATCCCATGTGACCCTCACGTGTTGCTTTAGGTATTTTTTTGGAATAAAACAAACTTCTTCCTTCCAGACCGGCCCGTGCTGACTCAACAAATACCCCCATTTATACTAAATTGAGCATAGTTTACCATACCAAATGTAATGTTTTCAAGTAGGTGGATTAAAGTGAGCATCCGCGACAAATTGATGTATCAATGGTGCATTTAACTTGTATCTTGTAAAGTTATGTCCGTTCAATGGAGGTGACCAATAAAAAAATTCGAAAAAGGAGTCAATTTTTTTGCAATCATAGTTTTATCTCCTTTTATTTTGACCTTGTAGTTTTTTTAGAAATACTAGTGAAGTACTTTCATATCAGTTAATCGTGATGATAGTTCAAACAAAAATGTTAGTCATCACCACCATATAAGTACCATGGAGAAGCCCTCCACCCAACATCACACTCCCTCCATGTGTTGTTGCCTTCTTTCGTGTTGCCATACCAGCGTGTTGCTCACTTCCGTGAGTCAATTATCTTCTCACCACTGTCCGACATGGGCAACCATCCTAACTCTTTAAAGCGTATACTTAGAATCTTTCCTCCAAATTTTGGAAGCTCATCCAAAAGAATAAAAAATTCCTAAACTTCCAAATCTACTGCACTAAATTCAGTCATGGAATCAAGTTGAAAGTACATATATTTGTAATTTGACACCTTCTTTATTTTGTATGGTAGGAGCAAGCTTAGTTGCATGGAGATGAAACCTACCTTCCAAAATAGGAAAAGTGAGGAGTGACACCTGGACGCAAATGAGAAATGTAGTCAAAACTAACTATGCAAGATGTCTGTTGATCTATGAAACCTCCATTAGTTCTGATAGGGTGGTGCACGATCTCGAAAGTACCCGAAGGGAAAACACACAAATATTTTACCTAGGTTCAGACCCTCATGGTGGAAGTAATACCCTACTCTTGCTTGATTTGATTGATATATGGGTCGCCTCATGGAGAGAGTTACACTGAAGATCGTAGTCTTTAGCGAGAATCTGAGGTGATTATGAGATGATGTAAACTAGTCCATGGCCTCTCCTTGTAAAGGCAAGTGATGTTGGGGAACTGATGACCCACAAGTATAGGGGATCTATCGTAGTCCTTTCGATAAGTAAGAGTGTCGAACCCAACAAGGAGCAGAAGGAAATGATAAGCGGTTTTCAGCAAGGTATTCTTTGCAAGCACTGAAATTATAGGTAACAGATAGTTTTGTG
This sequence comes from Triticum dicoccoides, assembly GCF_002162155.2. Taxonomy (NCBI): domain Eukaryota; kingdom Viridiplantae; phylum Streptophyta; class Magnoliopsida; order Poales; family Poaceae; genus Triticum; species Triticum dicoccoides. Next base: position 588,458,187 of record NC_041388.1, read on the forward strand.
ATAAGACAATTTGTAACGAGCAACAAGTAACAAAAGTAAATAAAGTGCAGCAAGGTGGCTCAATCCTTTTTGTAGGAAAGGACAAGCCTGGACAAATTCTTATATAGAGAAAAGCGCTCCCGAGGACACATGAGAATTATCGCCAAGCTAGGTTTCATCACGATCATATGATTCGCGTTCGGTACTTTGATAATCTGATATGTGGGTGGACCGGTGCTTGGGTGCTGTCCTTACTTGGACAAGCATCCCACTTATGATTAACTCCTATTGCAAGCATCCGCAACTACAAAAGAAGTATTAAGGTAAACCTAACCATAGCATGAAACATATGGATCCAAATCAGCCCCTTACGAAGCAACACATAAACTAGGGTTTAAGCTTCTGTCACTCTAGCAACCCATCATCTACTTATTACTTCGCAATGCCTTCCTCTAGGCCCAAATAATTGTGAAGTGTCATGTAGTCGATGTTCACATAACACCACTAGAGAAGAGACAACATACATCTCATCAAAATACCGAACGAATACCAAATTCACATGACTACTAATAGCAAGACTTCTCCCATGTCCTCGGGAATAAACGTAACTACTCACAAAGCATATTCATGTTCATAATCAGAGGAGTGTTAATATGCATATAGGATCTGAACATATGATCTTCCACCAAATAAACCAACTAGCATCAACTACACGGAGTAATCAACACTACTATTAACCCACATGTACCAATCCCAGACTTAGAGACAAGAATTGGATACAAGAGATGAACTAGGGTTTGAGAGGAGATGGTGCTGGTGAAGATGTTGATGGAGATTGACCCCCTCCCGATGAGAGGATCGTTGGTGATGACGATGGCGATGATTTTCCCCTCCCGGAGCCCTAGATTGGTTCCACCAAGGTTCCGCCTCGTGGCGGCGGAGTCTCGTCCCGAAAGCTTGCTTATGATTTTTTCCCATTGAAAGACTCCATATAGCAGAAGATGGGCATCGGAGGGCCACCAGGGGGCCCACGAGGCAGGGGGCGCGCCCAGGAGGGTAGGGCGTGCCCCCCACCCTCGTGGCCAGGGTGTGGCCCCCTCTGGAACTTCTTGCGCTCAGTATTTTTTATATATTCTGAAAATGACTTCCGTGAAGTTTCAGGACTTTTGGAGCTATGCAGAATAGGTCTCTAATATTTGCTCCTTTTCCAGCCCAGAATCCCAGCTGCCGGCATTCTCCCTCTTTATGTAAACCTTGTAAAATAAGAGAGAATAGGCATAAGTATTGTGACATAATGTGTAATAACCGCCCATAATGCAATAAATATCGATATAAAAGCATGATGCAAAATGGACGTATCAACTCCCCCAAGCTTAGACCTCGCTTGCCCTCAAGCAAAAGCCGAAATCGAAAAATATTTCCACATGTTTAGAGATAGAAGTGTCGATAAAAATAAAATACGGACATGAGGGCATCACGATCATTCTTAGAACAACAACTTATATAATTCTTGTCATATGATCTCTTATGCTAGAGTAACAATTCAATCACAATTTCAAGTATGAATCATAAACTTCATTGAAAACTAACAAACTATAATCTCAGTCATTGGAGCAATTGCAATTTATCATAACATAGGAAAGAGTCAATATAAGAGCTTTTCAGCAAGTCCACATACTCAACTATCATATAGTCTTTCACAATTGCTAACACTCACGCAATACTTATGGGTATGGAGTTTTAATCAGACACAAAGAAAGATAGGGGCTTATAGTTTTGCCTCCCAACGTTTTACCTCAAGGGTAATGTCAACAATAATAGTTCATGAAAACTCACATCCAATTAGCCATATATACCAGGATCTTTCCAACATGTTGTGCTTGCCAAAAGATAAAATGTAAAAAGGAAGGGTGAAGATCACCATGACTCTTATGTAAGGTAGGAGATAAAAGTAAAAGATAGGCCCTTCGCAGAGGGAAGCAGAGGTTGTCATGCGCTTTTATGGTTGGATGCAAAAAATCTTAATGCGAAAGAACGTCACTTTATATTGCCACTTGTGATATGGACCTTTATTATGCAGTCCGTCGCTTTTATTTCTTCCATATCACACGATCGTATAAAGCTTATTTTCTCCCACACTAATAAGTCATACATATTTTGTTGGGGATATAGCTATCAGTTATGACCCGCCCGGGAGGGGCCGGGTCAGCCCCAATGGCGGGTTACAAAGGAAGCCCAGTAAACATTAAGATGATAGTTTATCAAATCTTATAGAAGGCCTAAAAGGCCTAGAGGCGGCTTAAGGCCCAATATTGTAAACTGCCGTATGTAAGAAAAGACTTGTAAAGAAAGGCATGTAAAAGAAGTCACCGAGCCGGACACGATTTATGAGCCGGACGGGACTCTGTAGGCCACCAGGCGTCAACCCGTGTATATAAGGGGACGACCCGGTGGCGGCTTAGGGCAAGAAGAGATCGATAACCAAGCCGGCGAGTTAAGCCTCTTGGTGATCGAAACCCCAGCAATACCAACACAACTAGACGTAGGCTTTTACCTTCATCGTAAGGGGCCGAACTAGTATAAAACCTCTCGTGTCCTTTGTCCCGATTAACCCCTTTAAGCTTCCTAGTAGCAATGGCCCTACGACTAAGTCCTTTCGCTAGGACATCTGCCGTGACAATTCCATGACAGTTGGCGCCCACCGTGGGGCCAGTGCACGGTGGATTTGAGTTCTTGAAGGGAAACTTCGAAGGGCTCAAGGGATACGCTGTGGGCCGGATGACCAAGAGTTGTCGCGGCAAGCTCTACATCGACGACGAAGGCTGGGGCCCCGAGGTCGGCTCAATTGAGTACGGATACCGGGTCCCCTTCGGCGGAATTCACGTCTTCATCGGCCGGATCGGCGAGTCAGGCCCTGAGCCGGACGTCCACACCAACCTCGTCGAAACGGCTCAGCGCGCGAGGACCACCCGTGTTCAATCTGTCGTGAAGCATGCCTTCGTAGGCTGCGTCCACGGCGGTGAATACTCTAAAGGATCGATGGAGGGCGGTGAGACGGCCGTCTGTTCTGACACTGCATCATCAACGGGTGAGACGGACTCTTTGTACCAGCTGCAGGATGGCATGCTTGGGGGCTGTTCCGATGGCAGCAGTATGCCGGACCCCCTTGAGCCGCCGAATTGGGCCAAAGTCTTCATGGCAGGAACACAGCCCGGGCAGAACTCCACAGCAGCAGCGGCAACATCTACCGGGTCGGCCGCAGCCGGGGCGGGAGACCCCGCGCGCCCCCCGGCTCAGATTCTAATGGACCTCATGGATAAACTGAGGACTCTGTTGACTGCCGTGGTAGAGCCGGTGGATAATGCCCAGCATGACGCAGAGGTGGCACGCGTACGTGAAGAGATGGTACAGGCTAAAGAAAATCTGGCAGCAGAGGAGGTCAGGATTGTAGTGGAGCGGGCGGCTTTGGACGTTCGTGCTCAACAGCTTCAAGCGGAGACTTTCTGGCTCTCGGTGGATCTGAGCGCGTCAAACAAGGTCATGAGAAGAAGGCGTCAGAAAACTCAGTCACGTCTACCTCTCACGCTCGATCCTAGGAACCTTTTTCGTACACCCGGAGCTGGGGGAAGCAACCCGCCGGAGGCAAACCGGACCACGACACCCAGCGCGCCAGTCCAACCGCGCGCCATGGAACCACCTCGTGTAATTACCGCTCCACCTCATTACGTACCAACCCCGCCGGGTCACTTCTCCAATCCCTTGGAAAACCTCATTGCAGCGTCAGCTTGTTTGGCGGCTCTCCCGATGGAAGGTGACTCACCAGCGGCGGTCAAACGCGGAGGGTGAGAGAACTTATTCAAACAGCTCTGGCATAGCAGGATGCGTACTCCTACAGTCGAGACAGGATCCATTCAACTCCTCGCCCAAGCCGGAGCCCGAGCTACAGTAGGCATATGGATTCAGCTGACATGTCAAGCAAAGCTCAACGCCGCAACCGGCCACACAGGTATGAGCCGGTGCAAGCCGGAGCCCTTAACTTGGCGGATCAGGAGAGGATCCCGACAAGAGGCTGAGCGAGCGGTTCAACTGGCAGCAGAGCAGGCGGCTCATTAGACTTTTCCGGCTTATCCAGCAACCTCGGTTGAGGCAGGAGTGGCCACAAGAACCGAGGTGTTCCTTGCCTGGTGCCGGCCATACGTAATGAGCGTTTGTCAAAAGACTTCAAGGGGCCTCATAAAGTGCCTAATTACATGGCCGACTTGCAGCCTGGGGCTTGGATTGAGAGTTATGAGATGACTATGGAGTTGTTGGAGGTCAGCGACGCGGCAATGGCTAAGTATTTCACTATGATGTTGGATGGAACAACTTGTACTTGGTTGAAGGGGTTGCCACCCAATTCTATCGGCTCGTGGGCGGAGTTAAAGGCCCGGTTCATCCAGAACTTCAAAGCCACGTGTAAACATCCTATGTCGATTGTGGACCTGACTAATTGTAAGCAAGAGGACGGTGAATCTACAACCCATTGGGTGCACCGGGTCAAGAAGATAATACATTCGTCTGATAAGATGGATGCCGACTCAACAGTCTTGATGTTGGAGAAAAACTGCCGTTTTGAACCCCTGAAGCAGAAGTTGGGGCGGCTCAAGCGTGACTGCAATGATATGGGCCAGTTGATGGTGGCTCTCGTCAAGTATGATGATTCTAATAATACCAAAGACCCGGTGTCTGACGAAGAAAAGACGGCAAAGGGAAAGAAGAACGGTAACGGCAAGGGTCACGAGCATAACCCGGCAAATCAAGGAGGTAATAAACTTAAGGCTAATGAGTTTGTCACAAACACCAATGCGCAAGGTGGAAATCAACGGCGCAACGGCAGGCAACCCCCTCGGTCGGGCAGGTCAGGTCCCACCCTTGAGCAACTATTGAATGAGCCTTGTCCAAGGCACGGCACCCGGGAGAAGCAAGCCAGTCACCTGTGGAAAGATTGTATAATTATGAAGGCATTTAAAAATTCAAACGCGTTTAATGGAGGTCACGGCCCGGGCGCCGATTCAGGTGGAGGCGGTTTCCATGGCCCGGGCGTCGGTTCAGGCGGAGGAGGATTTCACGGTCAGGGCCATCCTGGTAACCAAGGAGGATATAATCCACAACCCGGCCAAGGTAATCATCAGCAACAGTCCGGATATCAGAGCAACCCAAAACAGTTGAATAGTGGGCAATACCATGTGTTCACCACTAGTTTATGTAAGAGGGACCAGAAGCTTCACAAGAGGGCCGTCAATGCCGTTGAGCCTGCGATTCCACGTTACTCACGTTGGTCAGAGCAACCTATTGTGTGGAGCAGAGAGGATCACCCACCCCGGGTTGACAATCCGGGTCACTTGGCCTTGGTAGTGGCGCCTCAGGTTGGTGGATATAAATTCACTAAGGTACTCATGGATGGAGCCAGTAGCATCAATATCCTCTACTATGAGACGTTCCGTCAGATGGGGTTGACTGATAAGAGTCTTATGCAGTCTAACACTATTTTTCACGGTGTGGTACCTGGCAAGTCGGCATACCCAGTTGGTAAGATTGAACTGGAAGTAGCCTTTGGGGATGAGTATGGCTCCGGAGCAGAAAAAATAACCTTTGAGGTGGTTAAGATCAAAAGCCCATATCATGCTCTGTTTGGACGGCCGGCTTATGCCAAGTTCATGGCTCGGCCGTGTTATGTATATTTGCAACTCAAGATGCCGGGTTATAAGGGCACCATTATGGTACATGGAAACCAGAAAATAGCCTTGGAGTGTGAAGAAGGTGATGCTGCCTATGCTGAGTCTGTTTGTGCAACAGAGGAGTTAAAGTTTTACAAGGATCATGTTGACCCGGCAGACATGACATCGTTAAAGAAACCAACAACGGAGCATGAGTCGGTGTTGAAGTTCAAATCAATTGATGACACCAAGATGGTTGACTTTGTGCCTGGCGACTCATCCAAGCAGTTCATCATCAGTGCAAACTTGGATCCAAAATAGGAAAGCGCGCTCATCGAGTTCATCCGTGAGAATCGGGACATCTTTGCATGGAAACCTTCTGACATGCCGGGTGTCCCGAGGGAACTCGCTAAGTACACTCTCAATATTGATCCAAAGTTTAAACCTGTTAGATAGTTTCTCCGGTGGTTCAATGAGGAAAGGCACAAGGCCATTGGAGAAGAGGTGGCCCGGCTCTTGGCGGCCGGGTTCATTGTGGAAGTCTTTCACGCAGAGTGGTTAGCCAACTCGGTGCTTGTACTCAAAAAGAACGGCACCTGGCGTATGTGTGTGGATTACACCGATTTAAACAAGGCTTGTCCGACTGACCCTTTTGCCCTCCCTTGTATTGATCCGATCATCGATGCTACGGCGGGTTGCGCACATTTAAGTTTCTTGGATGCCTATTCAGGTTATCATCAGATCAAGATGGCAGTCAAAGATCAGGAGAAGCAGCTTTTATCACCCCATTTGGAGCTTTCTGCTATGTGTCTATGCCTTTTGGGCTTAAGAGTGCCCAAGCGACTTACCAACGGTGTGTGCAGAATTGTCTTCACAATCAGATTGGGTGTAATGTTCATGCTTATGTGGATGATATAGTCGTAAAATCCAGGAAATAGGAAACCTTGGTCACAGATCTGAAAAAGACCTTCAATAATCTCCGGGTCTACAAAATGATGCTTAACCCGGCTAAGTGTGTTTTTGGAGTCCTAGCCGGCAAGCTCTTGGGGTTTTTGGTGTCCAATCGAGGTATTGAAGCTAACCCGGAGAAGATTAAAGCAATTACATCCCTGGCCAAACCAACATGCATCAATGACGTTCAAAGGCTGGCGGGTCGTGTTGCTGCTTTGAGCCGGTTCATAAGCCGGTTAGGAGAGAAGGCGATGCCTTTGTATCAGATGATGAAGAAAACAGATGATTTTGTTTGGAGCGATGCTGCAAACTCTGCTTTTGAAGATCTAAAGACACAGCTTGCTGAGCCGCCGGTCCTTGCTGCTCCAGTTGAGAAAGAGCAGCTGTTGTTATACGTAGCCGCCAACTCACGAGCTGTTAGTGTAGCTATTGTGGTGGAGCGCAAGGAGGTTGGCAAGGAACATCTGGTTCAACGTCCGGTTTTCTACATCAGTGATGTGTTAATTGAATCCAAACAACGATATCCACATTGGTAGAAGCTCATATATGGGGTGTTCATGGCAAGCCGGAAGCTTAAACATTACTTTCAGGGTCACCCAATCACTGCGGTTAGTTCTGCTCCTTTGGGAGACATCATCCAAAATAGAGAGGCCACTGGACGAGTCGCCAAGTGGGCCATTGAACTTGGATCTCATGGGTTGAAGTATGTGCCACGTACTGCGATCAAGTCTCAGGCATTGGTTGACTTTATTAATGACTGGACAGAGATGCAGATGCCGGAGGAGAAACCAGACAACACATATTGGACTATTCATTTTGATGGGTCCAGACAGTTGGAAGGCTCGGGGCTGGAGTTGTTTTAACCTCCCCTCGAGGTGACAAATTTTGTTATGTGTTACGGCTGATGTTTCCTTGTACTAACAACGCAGCAGAGTATGAAGCCTTGCTCCATGGTCTTCGAGTGGCCAAAGAGATGAGCCTGAGCCGGGTCCGGTGTCTTGGCGACTCAGATTTAGTAGCTCAACAAGTATCAGGCAAGTGGGATTCCAAAGACCCTCTCATGGAGGCTTATCACCGTGAAGTTGATGTTGTTGCAGGACATTTTAAAGGATATCAGGTGGAGCACATTGACCGTAGGAAGAACGAAGCGGCTGATGCTCTAAGCCGGTTGGGATCTCAGCGTAAGCCGGTGCCACCTAACACCTTTTTGGATGTTTTGCATAACCCGTCTATTAAGTTGCCCACAGAAGAATATCTAGCCATTCCTGACCCGGAGGCACAGTTGGTGGTGGCTCTTCATGTCATCCCAGATTGGATAGTGCCATTCTTGGCTTACATGACCCGGGGATAGTTGCCAGCGGATGAGACCCTGGCTCGACAGATAACGCGGCGGTCTAAGTCAATGATGATTTCTGATGGAGAACTATACCATCGCAACATCTCTGGAGCATTTCAGCGTGTATTTCCTCTGAAGAAGGCCAAGAAATACTTCGCGAGATCCATGAAGGCGATTGTGGTCATGATGCCGGGTCAAAATCTCTGGTGTCCAAGGCTTTTCGTCACGGCTTTTACTGGTTGACGGCTCACGCTGATGCAGAGGATCTGGTCAGTAGATGTGATGGATGTCAAAAGTTCGCATGACGAGCACATGTGCCGGCTCAAGAGCTCCGGATGATTCCAATCACTTGGCCGTTTGCGGTCTGGGGGCTTGACATGGTTGGACCTTTCAAAAGGTCTAAGGATAAAAGGACACATCTTTTAGTGGCAGTTGATAAATTCACAAAGTGGGTTGAGGCAGAGCCGGTGAGTAAGTGTGATGCGGCCACGGAAGTTCAGTTCATCAAAAAGGTGATCTTCCGTTTTGGTTTTCCACACATCATTATCACTGACAATGGCATTATTTATCCCAAGGGCTATGAAGGAGTTTTGTCAACGTGAGCATATTCGGCTTGATGTTTCTTCTATAGCTCATCCTCAATCCAATGGTCAAGCTGAGAGAGCAAATCAGGAAATTTTAAAAGGTCTCAAACCCCGGCTTATGGTTCCCTTATAGCGAACGCCGGGTTGTTGGGTAGAGGAATTACACTCGGTGCTGTGGAGCATCAATACCACACCTAACAGGTCTACAGGTTACACACCTTTCTTCATGGTGTATGGAGCAGAAGCAGTGTTGCCTAGTGACATCCGTCATGACTCGCCCCGTGTGGCGGCTTATGTTGAAGCTAATAATGAACAAGCCAGACATGATGCTCTTGACTTGTTAGATGAGGAAAGAAACTTAGCAGCGGCTCGATCAGCAATTTATCAACAGGACCTGCGCCATTACCACAGCCGCCGGGTTAAGTCCAGGACTTTTCAGGAAGGCGACCTGGTGCTCCGGCTCATCCAGGATCTGTCAGATGCACACAAGTTATCCCCACTGTCGGTGTCAAAACCGGCGGATCTCGGGTAGGGGGTCCCGAACTGTGCGTCTAGGCCGGATGGTAACAGGAGGCAGGGAACACGATGTTTTACCCAGGTTCGGGCCCTCTTGATGGAGGTAAAACCCTACGTCCTGCTTGATTAATATTGATGATATGGGTAGTACAAGAGTAGATCTACCACGAGATCAAGGAGGCTAAACCCTAGAAGCTAGCATATGGTATGATTGTTGTATATGGAGTTGATTGCCTACGGACTACAACCCTCCGGCTTATATAGACACCGGATAGGGTTAGGGTTACATAGAGTCGGTTACAATGATAGGAGATCTTGAATATCCGCATCGCCAAGCTTGCCTTCCACGCCAAGGAAAGTCCCATCCGGACACGGGACGAAGCCTTCAATCTTGTATCTTCATAGTCCAGGAGTCCGGCTGAAGGTATAGTCCGGCTACCCGAACACCCCATAATCCAGGACTCCCTCAGTAGCCCCTGAACCAGGCTTCAATGACGACGAGTCCGGCGCGCAAATTGTCTTCGACATTGCAAGGCGGGTTCCTCCTCCAAGTCCTTCATAGAAGATTGTAAACACCAAGAGTAGTGTTCGCCTCTGCAAAATAAGCTTCCACATATTGCCATAGAGAGAATAATATTAACACAAATCAAATCTGCTGACGTATTCCGCAGTGCGTCATCACACTACAGCCAAGTCCTTCACTCGAATCGTTTTCACTTTTCCACCTCAGCGTGTTTTGCGAGGCGGTTTCCTTGGCACGTCTTGTCAAAGCAGAGATCGTGTGCCCCCCTTTTGCGGGATTCTCATTAATACGGACGTGGGTAACCCTATTGTGCCCGTTAGCATGTTTTCTCGATTAAAGGCGAGTCCCGAACGGTTACGGGGAGGGCTCCTGGTATTCAACCTCTTATAAAGAGACCAGGGCCTTACTCCTTTTCTCCAATCCCAAAACAAGTTCGCCCGTTGCCTCGAGTTCCAACACCCTAGGCTCCAGATTCCGGGTGCCTCAGACCTTCGACAATGTCCGGTTCCGACCTTCAAGGCTGGTGGATGCCGTCCTCCATCACAGAGGAGGACGTGCTAAAGTTGAGAGAGGCTAAGTTCTTGACCGCCGAAATTTCGCATAGGTTGCCTGCTCAAAGGCAGGCTATCCCCAGTCCCCAGCCTGGTGAGAGCGTAGTGTTCGTGTCTCACTTCCTTCGGGGTTAGGCTTCCCGATGGATCCCTTTGTGAGGGGGCTGCTGTTTTTATTACGGGCTGGAATTTCACGACTTAGCTCCGGAGTCCATCCTCCATATCTCCTTGTTTATCGTTGTATGCGAAGCGTTCCTCCGTGTTACCCCTCACTTCGGATTATGGCTCAAGACTTTCAAAGTGGAGCCGAAGATGATCAAGGGACGGCACGCAGAGTGCGGAGGCGCTGTTATAAGCAAAAATGTTGATGCTCCATGGCCCGAGGGCTCTTTTCAAGAGGAGCTAGGCTTGTGGCAACGAGAGTGGTTTTATATCACCACTCCCCGGAGCACCAAGTGGGTGGCGCTTCCTGCCTTTCGCTCGGGTCCCCCACCACGGCTAGCGTCATGGGTTAATAGAGGGTTAGATTGGGGTTTGCCCAAGGACGTGCCCTTGTTACAGGGCCGCATTAAGGATCTCTTGGAAGGAGACCTCAGCCTGGTCAAGGTGACGCAGGTCATGCTGATTCACCGAATATTGACCGGCAAACGTCGCTCCCTTCGCCTGTGGGAGTTTAATCCAGAGGGACCGCGAGCTCTCCAGAATTTCATGGGCGCAACGCCCGTGGAGATGTATAAACTGTTCTTCGGATCACGAGAGATGTGTCCGGATTTAACCGAGGACGCAGGCCTAAGGTACAATCGCCCGGATACTCAAGTAAGCAACCTTGTGCCCGGACCTTCTATCCGTATAATTGTCATAAACTTGCCCCTAAAAGAGCTGTCCTTTTAAAAAGGAGTGGATAGCGAAGGCAAAGCTGATCAGGTGTCCGGCTCCCCTTCCCGAAACCAGGCCGGATCCCGTGCTGGTCAGGATGCTGGAGATAATGCCTTTGGAGGGAAGCAAGGGGGAGGACAAGGAAACTATGGCCTCCTCAAAGGAGGCTGCTCCGAAGGGAGGAACCGACAATTCCTCTCCTAAGGGGAAGAAGAGAGCCGCCTCTGATGACC